>NC_133770.1:234034605-234334605 GCF_003597395.2 Chelonoidis abingdonii
TCTCCACGCTGGGCAAACAGGAAATGAAATTCAAAAGTTCGCAGGGCTTTTCCTGTCTACCTGGCCAGTGCATCCGAGTTCAGATTGCTGTCCAGAACGGTCACAATGGTGCACTGTGGGATAGCTCCCAGAGGCCAGTACCATCGAATTGCAGCCACACTAACCCTAATTTGAAATGGCAACGTTGATTTCGGCGCTACTCCCCTCGTTAGGGAGGAGTACAGAAATCAATTTTAAGAGCCCTTTATGTCGAAGTAAATGGCTTCATTGTGTGTACGTGTGCAGAGTTAATTCAATTTAACGCTGCTAAATTTGAACTAAACTTGTAGTGTAGACCAGGCCAAAGTAAAGGCCAAATCCAATTCACCTAATTCATTGTGACTATTCACATATTTAAAGTGAGTAGGATTTGGTCATGAAGTTCTGTTGATTTTATTATACAGAGACGCATTCAGCAATCAATAAATAAACTCTAGAATGCTCTACTCCTTCCTTAGCATAACTAGCAGCTCCTCTTCACCAGCATGTTAATGTATATAGAAACCAAGGGCCAGGTTCTCAGCTCCATGTCGCTTTGTTCTGCTCAGGGAGTATAAAGTGGCTATGTAAAGCAGTCATAGCTGGCTGTATGCAATTCAGTCAATCACACCACCCAGAGGCTATTTCAGGGGCAGAACACATAGTGGCCATGCAATTCTCAGACAGTGCAGTAATCTATTTGGGACTGCTACAGTGAGCGCAATTTGGAATAGTTAGGCTTAGGCTAACCTCATATGCTGCTCTGAATTATACTTTGTCTACTGCTGGTCAGGGGTAAAACTGGGGGTGGTATTTGGGCTTAGGACACCTTTTCTTGCCCCTAAAGACTGACCCCTAAATTCATCCCTGATGTAACTCTGTTAATTTCCGTGAAGATGCTCCAGAGATGTTTTTGCTTCTAGTGTTTTAGTTATCTGAAGGTTTTAGCTCTCTGAATGGGATAGGTGAATTATTACATGATCACATTATGATTTCTCTGACAGTACAGGAACATTAGCTTTTTGGGACAGGGTTTGTCTTTTCATATATGGTTATACAGCTCCTAGCGCAATGAGGCCCCAGTTTTGATTAGGACCGTTGAGCACTTCCACAGTATATATGAAAATAAATAAGGATGATGATGATGAGACAATATACTAGAATTGGAATATCAATAGACGAGAGCCTGACCTGTTCAGAACAAACAAAATGCTGCAGGGAATTGAAAGCTGTCAGATTTCTCTCTCTTTTTCTTTCTATCTGTATTTGTCACCATAGTAGCTGAATGATTTCCAAAAGTTCAAAAGAAGCAACAATGTATTTGCCTGTTGCTCTCCCCTGTAGGATAAGCCATCTGATTTGTTTTGTCAGGCTTTAGCTGAGCCCTTTAAAAAATGTCAGCTAAGAATCTTTTGTAACGCTTCTAAGTTTTTCCATGGACAAACATCCCATGATATGTTAACCCATTTATTTAGTGGAGACTTCTACTCTGAGTTCACCACCACCCTGACTGCTAAGAGAAACTGATGCTAGAGCAGAGGTCTCCAAACTTTTCCTCTCGTGCTCCCCGCTTACTAGTAATAAAATGTGTTCACGCCCCACCTCTTCCAGGCCAGGAGCAGAGTTGCGGCCAGGAGTGGGGGCTGGAGGCCGAACTGGAGCCGTAACTGGAGCTGGAGGCAGAGTGGGGCTAGGTGGCACTGCTTCTCCCCTTGTAGGGGCTGGCCCAGACCCTGCTGTGCCCCCTGGCCGTTCCTCCATGCCCCACAGTTTGGGCACCACTGTGCTAGAGAATGAGAGGGATTTCTATTTATGTCACCATCACAGTTCAGTAAAGTAGATTCATGAGTAAGATTACTTTTCACAGAAACAGTTAGCTGTGGAACATTTCCCCACATGTGATCGAAATCACTTTTTTTTTTCAATAGCCTCTCTTGCATAAATCAGAACCTGATTCACCAAGGTAATACATTGTACACAACATCTGATTTTGTGTGATTTAGTAGACTGAAAACGGATGCCCTAATGGGTATAGTTATGAACACTAGACCAGAATTCTTTCTGATCTGGAAAATTGTGTACCTTCTGTCCCCGTCAGTATTGTTATCTTCTATTTTTCAACAGTTCTAGAAAGTAACAATTAGTACAATTTAGATTTTGTTCTTTTTGTATTCATAGTGTTTTTAAAAAACAGGAATTGTTTCAGGAAATATGTGTAGTTGGGACACTAAAGAAAGAGTGCTTCAAAGAGAAAAGGCCCTTAACTCTAGTCTATACTAATAACAACTGATAGGTTAGGAAAAGAGAGGAAGAAGCAGTCTTCTGCATTTTAAACTGATACTGATTTTTATCCTAGCAGAGAGATGCAATTCTGGTTCCTCGTGTGTTTGGAAAATTTTCCAAGACGACCTTAGGGTTTCTGCCCTGGATCCATAAGCGTTGGATCATTTTTAAAGCATCAAGCTTAACATCCCCATTTGGTATGATGTGAAAGAGAAGTCCTCAATTTGACACTGCTGCCTTATTATAATAAACCTGACTTCAGTGGCCTTATGTTCAAAGAGCTGAAACAGTACAATGTGTGACAATCTACTCAGAACTGCATCATTCAGCAATATGCAGGAAATCAATTAAGCGACTCCTCATATTATATTCAAGTAATTAAAACATTCAAAAAATTCCTAAGAGGAAAAAGCCATTAATAAAGGGACATGCTCACCAACAGCAGTGCAGAAGTAAGGGTGGCAATACCATACCATGCTACCCTTACTCCTGCGCTGCTGCCTTCAGAGCTGTGCGGCCAGAGAGTGGCAGCTGTTGACTGAGGGCCCAGCATACCATCCTTCATTCTGCGCTGCTGCTGGTGAAGGCTCTGCCTTCAGAGCTGGGGTCCCGGCCAACAGCTGCCACTCTCCAGCTTTCCTGCCACTGTGCGCAGCAGCGCATAAATAAGGGTAGCAGTACCACGACATCCACTACAATAACTTTGCGCGCCCCTAAGGTAACCAGACAGCAAGTGTAAAAAATTGTGATGAGGGTGAGGGGGTAATAGGCACCTATATAAGACAAAGCCCCCCAAAATAGTGACTGTCCCTATAAAGTTGGGACATCTGGCCACTCTACACACACCCCTCACACAACTCCTTTTTGGGTCAGGACCACTACAATTACAATATCATAACATTTCAGATTTAAATAGTGGAAATCATTAAATTTATGATTTTTTAAATTCCTATGACCATGAAATTGACCAAAAGGGACTGTGAATTTGGTAGGACCCTAATTAAGAACACACCACCAGTTTGAGGTATCTGCCCTGTTTTTGACAGTTTGTCCTGAGGTGGGCACTCATGGCAATGAGCCACTCCAGACAGCATGACACTCACATCTTTGTAAAGAAAGATATAGAATAAAAGAATCATAGACTTTAAGGTCAGAAGGGACCATTATGATCATCTAGTCTGACCTCCTGCACAATGCAGGCCACAGAATCTCACCCACTCACTCCTGTAACAAACCACTATCCTATGTCTGAGACATTAAATTCCTCAAATCATGATTTAAAGACTTCAAGATGCAGAGAATCTTCCAGCAAGTGACCCGTGCCCCATGCTGCAGAGGAAGGCAAAAAACACCCAGGGCTTCTGCCAATCTGCCCTCAAGGAAAATTCCTTCCTGACCCCAAATATGGGGATCAGCTAAACCCTGAGCATGTGGGCTAGACTCATCAGCCAGACACCCAGGAAATAATTCTCTGTAGTAACTCAGATCCCACCCCATCTAACATCCCATCGCAAGTCATTGGACATATTTACTGCTAGTAGTCAAAGACAAATTAATTGCGAAAGGTAGGCTATCCCATTATACCATCCCCTCCATAAACTTATCAAGCTTAGTCTTGAAGCCAGATATGTCTTTTGCCCACACTACTCCCATTGGGAGGCTGTTCCAGAACTTCACTCCTCTGATGGTTAGAAACCGTCATATAATTTCAAGTCTAAACTTCCTGATAGCCAGTTTATATCCATTTGTTCTTGTGTCCACATCGGTACAGAGCTTAAATAATTCCTCTGCCTCCCTCCCTCTGATATATTTATAGAGAGCAATCATATTGGAAAGAAGGTTCAGGCAGTAAAGCAATGACTGGCTCCGCATTTATAGAAGTTATAGTTTAAAGGACTGAGATGTTGCATCCAGTAAGTAGCTAAGAAGAGTTTGTTTTTTTAAAAAAAAAAATGAAAGCAAAAAAGACTGACTATTTTTCAGAGGTTCTGAATACAGATCCCATTAACTGCAAAGGGAACTGTGTGTATTCAGTAGTTCTGAAAATCAGGCCATAAAAGCAGCCAGCTTTGGTTTACAGCACTGAGTGTCATCAAAGAACAATAATATAGCAGGACCAAAAGTCACAGTAATCGTGCTTCAGTTTCAAAAAGATGGGGATCATCATGGCCAAGTTTTTGCGCAGTGGATGGTGTGCAATCTTTTAGGCAGCCACGGATGGCAGTAGATATTTTTTTCCCTGCCATGGCTATTTGCCCAGGCTGCTGTGGGGAGCCCATGACCCTCCACCTGCCCTGGATGGGGGGTGGGGTGCCCAGTAACAGCCCCCGGCCTGTGTCCTCACTCCCTGGGCTGTGCCAATGGGCAGGTGAAGGGTCCAGGATGCCCCAGAGCAGCCTGGGATCCCTCAGTGGCTTACTATATCATGGCCAGTGCTTCTATATCATGATGCCAACTTTTCCCAGCCTAGCACTACAAATTCCCCAAATCCGGTGAAAAATTCCCAGATAAAGCTTTTTATTTCAAAATCTAAAAGGAAAGTAATATGTGTGTCTCTAATAACTATATAATATATATTATATCCAAATTATTCATATTCATTCGAGATATTTCACATTTATTATCATTTTTATACATTCAGATGTTTTTTTAATTTTAAACTTATGTTACGTATACAGTAAATAAAATATTTAACACATGAGGAGTAGGATTGAAATTATAGAAAACAATGTATTTTACACAAATTTCACTATTTTAAAAACAAAAGTATTAATAAGTACAGCATGTGCCCTGCAGCGTACTGTACATCAAAGTTACTTTGAAAAAATAAAAAATAAACATATGATTATAAAATAAGATAAAAAAGCAAACAGAAAGAACAAATAACACTCTTTTATATAATTTTCCTTATTATTATAATCTCTGAGTTTTGTCCATTTTCTGACTCATGGTCTGAGTTGTCACTAGGAACATCATTACCATCATTAATATTTTTACTAGTTTTATCACTGTCATTTTTACTGTACATATTTTACAATGTAAATACATGAGCTTAATAGTAATTACAAAATTAGAACATTTCTTTTGCTTTGCTTTCAAAGCTGACTTATACCTATACTAGAATTGAGAGTTTTGGTTGTCACACGGTTTCTTTTTTTGGTTTTTATGTCAGTTCACATGCTGCATTTGAATGTAAAAACCTTTTTAGCCAGTTCAGATATATTTGCAAACATGGATTGACCTGAATAATCTAAATTCATTAACTTTCAATTTTTCTATAAGTTCTTCAGTCTCAGTTTGCACCAAAACATTGCTAATTATAGTAGTACATTTATCTTTCTTTAATGTTACAGCCTCAGCAATTTTGGAATCAGGGAAACATTTTTTAACTTCTTCAGTCAAGTGTTCTACAGACTGAATACTGATGTGCTCAGCAAAGTAACAGGCCATTCGAATCTCTGCATTTTTAACTTGCTCTTCAAACTTTTGTACTTTTTAATTTCACATTCTTATTTATTAAACATATCATCAATTTTCTTTGTATTAGATACTGTCTCAAACTTTTGTTTATGTTTTTTACCATTAGCGTGCTTATCTAACTCACTAGTACCTGCCTGGGTTTTTACATCACAACATTTGCAATAAGCTAAAAAATGATTGTTTTCTACTTTCTGCAGCCAGTCTTTGTATTTACCTTTTGAAGCCACAAGTCTTGAAAGGCTTTTTTGAAAGTAGATGGCGTCTCTTTTGGTGGAAGTTCACCTCGAGACTTCAATACTCTGTCGGGGGTGCTATCCTCTTGTTTTCGTTTCGACGTGGATGGATCTTTGTCTACTCCTGCAGTCCTCTTCCTCTTCTCACCAGCCTTACTGGTCTCTTTATTCATTTTTTGTGTGAGATAAAAGGTGGAAAGAGATCTCCGAAATAATGGAATGTGATAATTAGTATAATGTATAGTTCAATTTATATTTAAATCAAAGAAGGGAACATATTTTATATTATTACCTAACACAGTAGGGGAAGATATTTAATATTTGCCTGGAGGAAGGTGCTGTTACAAATTTATGAACAGCCAAAAGCTCTAGTCCACATTCTCTGTGCAACTGCAAGCACGAAATACACAATTTTAGAGATTTAATGACAGATCCAGAAACTAATCATAATCAGTAAGTTTTGCAATATATTTAATTACTGGAAGAAACCTTACCTAGAAGATAAATTTGATAACCATCTCCTCATTACTCGCCAGCCAGCTGTTGCTGAGGTTGGTTTCTTGTGAGTGCATGTCACTTCACTTGTGCCATCATAATATAGTACATTGAAGCACCACCAATATGAGAGCAGCACAGTCCGATTATGAAAATCATGTGACAAATAGTCACCAATCAAAGAATATATTTTGAGGGAAATTTAGAAGAAGCACAAATATTTTACTTTATTGAAAACTTCCCAAGATTCTTGAAATTTGGAAAGTCTTTTACTTTTTATGAAATTTTCTCAGGATTATTTAGGTTTTGAATGAAAATTCCCAATTTCCCAAATTGAAACATTTTGCTCAAAAATTCCCAGATTTTGGGAAATTTCCCAGGATATAGAAGCACTGCTTCTGGCCTGGCCAGGAGGCGGGGCCTGGGAAGGGGAGAGGAGAAGTAGGGGGCAGGTCTCGTTGCGGGGCTAAGGTCCATCTAACCTCCCCCAACCAGGAAAAGGCTGGCGCTACCCCGAGCGTCAGGCACCGCTGGGAATCTGGGACAAATGCTGCCTTGGAATGATTCAGCTAGGTACTATGCTTCGGGACTGTCCCACCCAATTCATGTTGAGTGGTCACCCTAAGGCCAAAGCCACAACCTGGGGGACAGCTCCAGCCCCACATGGCCAGGGTTGTGGGGAGAAGAAGGGCACTAATACCATGCTCCCCACATTGGCTCTCTCCAGAGGGCTTTGAGTAACTTCTCTGGTGAGAAGGAAGTTGCCTTTAATGTACTCAATTTACTCTTTCATATGAAAAAACAAGAGAAACAGAAGGGTAGAGGAAGAAAGCAATGCAAGTTCAAAAAGAAGAGAGGAAGTGATGTCAATGGTTAGATATACATTTGAAAGTTTACAGTGGTTCTAAATGTTCAAAGCATTGGGCTGGCACATGATTGTCACTGACACATACAGGAATCCTAAGATACAACATACCAAACACTTTGAACGGTAAAGGGCACACGTACAGGGCTTTTGTTTTTAATCCTAGTATTTCAAAAAAGTAGAATCAACTATAAATAACAGGCTCTCTTAAAATAGTCAAGCCACTCAAGCTTTGTTCTTCTTGTTTATATTGTCACCAGAGGAAAGTGAAGCTTTATGGTCTATCATACTGTTTGTTCCATGCACATATTTACAAGTGTTGGATGCTACAGACAAAATAGCTTTAACAGTCAGCCATAGTCTTATTAGTCATATCTGCACTACCACTTTAACAAGATGGGCTGTAGCCTTACTACATACTTTTTAAAATCCATCCTTGTGACCACAATCAAACTCTACTAAGGTGATAGTCTTGAACATAGTTTAGTACTTCTTGTGTATTCCCTTTGATTTTCAGGCACTTGCATTTGTTTTTCTGAGCACATTTCATAACTTCCCTCCGTATCAAATGTGTTTTTAAGTTCTCTATCTGATTGCACACAGTACTTCCTGCTGGGGGGGGAGCGGGGGCGGAGAGGGGAGGCTAATATTTCCCGTCAGCTTGTTTTAGAGTTCCCCCTGCTGGTGAGATGCTATTACAACACATCCATCCTAAAAAGTGAAATATGCCTGTACTTCATCTCAGAATAAAAGTTTATTTTTAAAATGGTTCAATAACATCAAAATGGCAACTTATTAGTGCTTAGCTACTACAGCAATGGGTGCTCTAGAAATATTTTGGTTTCATTAGCTAGATGGATAGATTTGTAGAAATGTTTTCTCACATGTACTGTTTAGTGAGTTTGTGATAGGGGCAGCATTACACATTCTAGAACAGAGCAATTGTCATACTGAATCTGACCAGTGATTTATGCAGCCATGTAGTCTAGTATCCTGTCTCTAAAGGGCCCCAGTACTATATGTCAGGGACTTACATAAGGATTTAGGTACCAGTTTGGAAAATCTTGGTTTTAACATAATATTAGGGCCATGAAAAACAGGAAAATATGCCACACAGAGTAATTGTTCCTTATCCCTTGTAGCTTGTTCACTCCCCTTTTTTCTCTAGGGTCTGCAGTTGTGGAACACTAGATACGTTGATGGTCCATCTGCGGACAGAAAGTACTGACTATGAGAGGTGATTGATTCCTGAGGGATCTGCTGGCTCTTTTACAAATACAGAACTATCCTTGAGGAAAACAAATGTCTTCCTCACCAGGTGAAGAGAGCACTCCATCCTAAATCCCAGAGCAGAGTGCAGAATCGAGATATAACTGGGAAGGAGAGAGAGAAAGAGAGAGAGTGTGTATGAGAGAGAGAGACTGGAACTAGGATTTTACCCCAAGAGTTCATGTTCTTCAAACAAATTTAGCTAGTAAAGGAGTGGAGGCCTAGTTTTATCAAAATATGTAAGAGACTTTTAAACTAACTTTTAGATTCCTTCTCTTTTTAGAAATACCTTTTGTTTTAATAAAACTTTTCAGAAATTCTCCATTCTTTCATGAAAAGGATAACAGTTCTGTTTTCATTTGATTACAAAATGTAGAAGTGTTGTTTCACATTTTTGGTCACTTGATGGCACTAAACTAACACTGTATACATATTAATCACCCACAACATGAGAAGATTCATTTGCTAGTGTACTTTTGTAACATTTGGCCTGAAGCAAAGTGTTTTGTTTTATTCAGGGCTAGATTCACATATAATAAGATTAACAAAACCAAACAAAAATCAGTTGTGAAATTCTACCTCAGAACAAAAATTATCTCCAAAAGATCAACAAGCCTGTCTGCTTGGTTAAGTGTCTGCTTGTCCTATGTGTTCTTACCTGTCCTGTAAAAATTAATTCATGGAATATTTCTAATAATCTGAAAAATAATGTAATATATAGCAGTGTGCAAATAAATTACTGTAGTTTAATGTAAAACATAAAACCCCAAATCCTTCCCACACAAAACCTTAGGCAGACATATTTGCAGCCTTGGAACCATGAGTTTCTGCCAAACTATGCAGTCAGGAGGTTGGTCCACCCTATTTACGTAGTGGGCAGGGAACATGGCCATCCTGACCTGTGCATATCCCAAAATCCACAGAGATGTCCCCATAAACTCAAGCTTTGGCTAGCTGGATTATCCAGGATAATGTCTGCACTCTGTTTGGTTTTCTTCAGAACTCTAATTCCCCATTAGTAACATGGAGCTCTCTGAGGAGTTTTCAGGGAAATGAAGCTATGGAGTGCAACTGTTCCCCACCTAGCCACACGCCTAAAATCAGAGCAACCATGACTGAGTAGCGTTTACACAGCGTGACTTCCACAGAGTTGAATACAGAGATGTGATTCCCCTCTTACCCCAATTTGTGACCTAATGGGGCAGATTCTCTTGCAGTCGTAAAACTGGAGGACAAAATGTTGTCCTTGCCCTTGTGTTTTAAAATAGTCCTTTTCCCATCAAGAAGTTTTAGAATTACATTTAAAACTTTTTTTTTACTTTGTTTCCCTTCCTGCTTTAGTACTGATTATATTTGCAACTCCTTGTACTACAGAACTTTGATGATCCTGGCAGAAGGATAAATCACCAAGCGGTTTACAACTACTTCTGGTGCATTGAACCAGGTTAATCTGTTAGGATCAGATGGATGTTTCTCACATACCAATTTTTCACAGTTGCAGGGAGTAGATATTAATGATCTTCAGTTCTTCCTCTCATCCACTTAATTTCTAAGATACTTCAGACATGAAGAAGCGTATGCTTTTTTTGCCTGGTAGGTCTTGTGACAGATACAGCAATTTCCTGCAATCTTTGGGAGATCTTACTGAATTAAGTTTAAGTATCTTTGGAGTCCATTGTAAACTGCAAAGGTTATGTATTACTGCAGGCCTGGATCATCAACGGACTGTATTGAACAATGTGGCAGACAAGAATGAATTTTTGAGACAATATGTGTGAAGTGGATTTACTAGGAAATATCTGGGGTGGGGAGTGTTGCAATTTCCCTCTCCTCTTTCCCCATCTGTGGTTATGCAAAAACCCATCCCTTTGAAACTATGCCCTCAGAAGGGTGATTGCCTGTTGATGTTTTTCCCAGGGTCTCAAGATCAAAGACCCAAATTGTACAAAGGACTGACTCACAGATTCCTGGGTGTGCTTGTTCTGAGCTAACAGCTGCTATAGACTTGTAACCACAAAAAAATCCCCTTGGTGGGGTTTGAAGGACTGATCATCTGCCAGAGCTGTTGTTGGGATTGGAAGTGATCTCTGGTAAGCTTTTAGCGTGTGTAGGTTCTTTTTTTATTTTTAATGTTTCTCTATGATGCTTTCACCTTAAGAATAAATGTGCTTGTGTAGAAAGGGATGTGCAGTAACCTATAACTCTGGGCAATTATACTGTTCATAGTACCTGAGAAGAAAGCAAAACAGGCCTGTTGAGGCAATCTGACTTACTGGGAAACTCATATTGTAGGCAGGGAGCAGTGCAGCCTGAACAAACAGTAGCTAGGAGAGAGAAAGATGTGGGTCTCTGCTCAAGCTGAGGAGCTAGGAGCCTAAAAGTTGGTGCCCTTGCTGGATCACAAGGAGGAAATCCCTGTGCAGTTGCCCTGAACTATGACAGATGTGTTGCTGCTCAACGAGGAAGTCCTTATCAACATATTTGGTTGGCCCTGTGACTTCATGTGACTCCATCCACTTAAAGCTCAGTTGTGTTTGTTGTTGAGGGTTTTCTTTGGCAAAAAATTACATTAATTTCCTCAGCATACTGGACCAAACTCTGCCTCAGTTACAACCAGGAAGTTAATGTGTTTGCACAGGATATATATTTGGAAAGAATTTGGCATTCTACTTACAAGTAACTAGTTTTTTTGTGGGTTTCTGACTATAGGCTCACTAAATTTCATCCAAATATAATAAAATTTAATCTGATCATAAAATTGAATAAATGTGAGCTACACTAATAAAAAACCAGTTGAAAATCACACCATTCATTGTAGCACCAGTCAACTTTTATTTCTAAAATCGTTATCAAGATCTTTTCAAAAGGGCCAGAAAAAATATGTGCATTTTCAGCCTTTTTTGCAGACAATCTGAGTACTGGAAGCCAAATCTGTATTTTATCACTGGAACCAACGCTCACAGAAATAAGCCAAAAATCAGAAGGATAAGGAGATGCCCATTAAAATCTTTTCTAAAACTAGAGACAGTGATGGAAGCATTCTGATATTACACATCACAATCTCCTAATACTTCCCATAAGCCTGCCTGAATCACAGAACACAGAAAATTAATTTTTACAGCCATGGTAAAAATGATCATCATTTTAATTACTTGCAGTACTTTGATTATAGTTGTAACCAGAATAATTAACTTTTCATGGCAGCTCAGAAGCTTTCTTTTCTTATATGATTGTACAGTTATCTCCTAAATTGTATTTGTTGAAACAGTATAAACTTGGCTAATTCTAAAGGTAATCAGGTTATAATGATATTGATAAGAAATATTGACCTCCATCTCTTCACTAAGGGCTAGATTCTGCTTTATGTGCCAACTGAAAGGACATGGAAAGTCAGCTATCCTCTTATTCCTAAATACAGACCTTCCTCTAGAGCACTGCAGCATGTTGACAGAACAGTGCTGCTACCTGCATTGTTCCTGTTCAGTATAGACCAAATCCTTTGCTCCTTACTCTAACAGATTCCAAATAAACCTTCGCCTGAGTAAGGACTCAGTAAAATTTAGAGTACCCTTATGACTCAAACAGAAATCCTCCTTGGCACTCTCTGGTAGGGCACTCATGCACACTCACTGCACTACTCATGAATCATCTTCCCTCTTTTGCCCCTGATTAGCTCTCTTGGCAATTCACAGGGGCAGAACCATGGCTCTGTTCTCTGTCCTCATCCTTTTCAGTCCTTTTGGCCCAGAGCCTCCAAGTTATTTAAACAAAAGATGATGGGTGAAATCCTAGCTCCATTGCTATTAATAGTGAAACTCCCATTGACTTCAGTTCAGTTAGGATTTCTCAGTTTCTACTCAGGCAACTTTTCTATAGATGTCAGGAGGTGTCTGCTTGGGGAAGTTCTAATTTTAGTATCATTTCATGCCCATGTTCCCGCTTTCACACAGCCTAGTCATTTTCATGAATTCACAGGGTAGGTTTGTACTGACAATGAAAACATTATGTTACAGACATCAAACAAATTGTTAGTGTATGAATACTGAATGCTGCATTTGATACTGAAAAAAAAGGGTATTGGGCCAGATCCTAAACTAGTATAACTTAGCATAACTCTGTGAGTCAATGAAGTTCTCCAATTTATGCCAGCTGAGAATCTGGCCCATGAAATTTTAAAAATAAAAATGCAACACCTATAAATTTGAACTCAGTATCTGTGGAATATAAGGCAGAGGCATTATCCACTGGGCTACATACCCTTTGGTTAAAAGCCATTGGAATTTAGAGATATAATTTTTGGCCACTGGAAAGCACCCATATTGTTCCATAAAAGAAACAGAAACGTTGTGAATTCAAAAGAAAAATTAATAAAAAAGTAAAAAATGAGGGTTTGGAGTTCACACAAAGTGCATGCTTTTGTTCCATACCAAGATCTACATGCGTGAAAAATTGCATGAAACGTCAGATTTAATTCAGTTTGTTTTGGTTCTTCAGAAATTAAAAGCACTGGCAATAATAAGGATTTTTGCTCTATGTTAACTCTCCATTTCTCTATTAATAAAGAATCTTTTAATGTTAATTGATCTTTAACAGTGCGTGCAAGACCTAATGGTCTTTAGCAAAGAAATAAAATTACAGTGCTTAGAGTTGGCAATGCAATACCCAGAACCCTAGTCAAGCGCGTGCTGGGAACTTGCAGAGGAGGTTGTTTTTCAGTTACCCTGAGTGAGCATAAGAAATAATGGGCCTGATTCTCCACTCACTTAACCTGGTGAACATCAGAAATAACTCCGCTGCAGTCAATGGCATTACACAGAGATCAAACCAATGTGAGTGGAGACTAAGGCACAATGTATATGTAACTACACTAAATATAAACAGTCCTGCATTCTTTAACACTGAAGCCAATAGGAGCTTTTTGTGTTTAAGGAATGCAGGATCAGGCCAGAAGAATACGTGCAGCACCTGGGATGCATTCCTGCACAAATATGTCCTAAAAACAGAAAAGGGAATCATCCCAGTCAAGTGTTAAACTAATACCTTTATTGTAACCCTGCTAAAACAATTTCAAAACGTGTCAGAACATCAGTAGAGATATCCGGTTGTCGTGTATTTTTTGTTAAAGTAAAGTAACTTTCTCAGGTCATGTCATTTAAAAAAAATATTTAAATTTTGAGATGTAGGTCCAACACATTGTTATGTTACATCCCAGGTAATGGACTATCATACAGCTATGATAAAGTTTCATGTCTCATTAGACAGGAGGGATCATATAACCCCTTAGATCTAGAAAAGCTCCTCTTTTCTCACAGGAACAAAGCTGAACAAGAATAATAAACCAACTAGTAGTTCTAAAGAGATAAGTGCTTTGGAGCAGAGCTATTATATTACACAGGTCCTCTCTTGTGGAAGGCAAAAGACAGAAGCATCAGAGAAACAACCTGTGAGTGACTGAAAATATGAGGTATCAGGCCATATTAACCCCCTGAGTCAATTTTATCTGAAAATCAATGAGCCAAATTCTGTGCTCAGTTACTCAGGTGCAATTATCATAGTTTTCAGTGTGTAAATGAGGGAAGATTTTGGTGCAGTGTCTGCCTTTCATATCTGCCCAGGATAATTATTTTGTTTACAAGTGGTCTTGAGTGGGGACTGCCCAAACCTATTAACAAAAGGCCCATCTCAAGGATATTATTCTAATGAACATTAAAATCCCTGCAGCAAGAAGGGAAACAAAAGGCCCCTTTTCAGTAGTGAGAATATGTATTGGGAAAGACCAGGAAACCTGAGCCACATTAAGTGAACTTTAAACTAGTTTCTACTACTGTGGACTTTTTAGGATAGATAGGAGCCTAGGTTTAGTGAAGAAGTTGCAAGACTTCTGGATCTAGATATACATCCCTGAGACTGACTGGACATAGGATCAGACACTGGCATGCACACATACCTAAATCCTGTGATGTGATGGCAAAGGCTTCTATACCATGCAAGAGTTTTAGGTAAGCATCATTCTTAAAGTAGGGCCAAATCATGCACTCATGGAAAAATTCCCTTATAGGCATTAGGAAACTCTGCAAGGTTTCCCTTAAGCATTTTATATGAATCTTCTGTCGAGGGTTAGGGGTTAGGAGAAAACTCATCAACTGCCTCCCTTCCCCCACCATCCATATAGCTAATGGGAATGCAGTAGAGCACTCTCTGAAAGCTAGTGCTTTGATTGATAGATTGAAATTTTCAAACAAAGGGGCCTATTTTGAAATAATTTGCACTGTTAAATCCATGTCTTACCCTCCTATTCAGAGGTGCTGAACCCCCACTGACTGCAACAAGAGTCTCTTCACTCAGCACCTCTAAGAAATAGGTGGATGAATGTTGGTTTAGCTGCCTAACTTTAAAATCCCACTTTTGTAAAATGTGGCCATATTTTCTAACTAACTATTTGGCAGATAAAATATGTGTAATTGATCCACTTAGATCAAAATTGACATTCAATTACTGGTTACAAAAAGTTTAAGGCATATTAGTATAAACATTATATAGGCTTAACTAAAGAAAATTCTTTCTTGTTATTGTAAAAGGCAGAAAATGTTAAGATAAAAATTTCCATTTGCCATATGGTCTTCAGGTGATTTGATATAATTCAAAACAGATATTCAGTAGCCTAATAGATTTACTGTACCAGAGATGAGCATTCACTTGAAATATTTTTTACTTGGCTTTTTAAGCCTTGATTCTTCTGCAGGCATTAGAAGCACAATTACAGCAGCAAAGCAAATTCCAAATTCAGTTCACAAGTCTACATTATCAAAACTCCTTCCACTGGAAAAATATTCATGTCGGGCTTGAAATACTTTAATCATATTTTTCCTCTTGATCCACCAATGCAATATATGAGGATATGATGTAGCAAAGCTAGAAACTACTCAGAAAAAGCCCTTCTGTATGTTGTCTGAGTCATTTCAGAGAACTGCTATTTGAATCTGAGCTTAGGCTCATGGTTTTTCAGTTTTAACATGATTATGAGCATGCATGACTACCATCTGTACTGGAGTTCACATGCTGTCAGTTTTAGAGCAGATCACAGTGGTTCCAAGCACACTTTGGTTTATTTTATTCCTCTGTCTACAGCAACAAGGATAGTGCTGAGTGTGTCCTTTCTTTCTTTCTTTCTTTCTTTCTTTCTTTCTTTATCATAATAGAAGTGCCAGAGTGAAACCATTGATTTCTAGTGAGGAAATCCTCACACAGAATGATTGCACAGACTAATGACATTTAGATATGTGCCTGAGTCAGGATTGGTTCTAACAAAGCCTTTCATTTGGATTACTATTTACAAGTTATGACCTTTTCCCCCCACCACCTACCTCAAATAGCACTGCCCTATCAGACGGAGTGTTAGTTCCGTAGAATGAATGACACTAGGGAACATATCCAAAATTGGTGCATATATTTTCCCCCAGGGGGACTGAATGATCTCCACAGAGATCCTAGTCAGATTGTACCTGTTACCAGTATCACAGGAGAATGGTTGGTAAACATCTCACTATCTGTTCAAGCTATCCCTGATGAAATGGGACCATAATGACTAAGAGACCTGCTGTAACTGCAGTTTGGCAGCATTGAATGAACTGGCATTGGCCTTAGAAATAAGATAAATAGATAGATAGATAATTACTAGAAAGTTATTTTCATTGTGCCTCCTCAATTACTACTTGGTCAATATTGAGTATCACAAGGAACACCCCTTGAAACAAATGCAGCCAATATGAATTTTGCCATATGTGGCCTACAAACATGAATGTTTTCCCCTATACACTGCCTCAAACATGTGAATCAAAGAATAGCATTATAAAAGGCCTTTCCCATTGCTAACTTCTAGGTGATATCCATTCTCTTGGCAATTCAGGACTTTTCCCTGTAGTATATTCTCAATTATTTGACCAGTCTAGTTTTAAATTACTGAAGTAGTGGTGTGTCCACTATTTCTTTGAAAGGCTTGCACATACCAACAAAATACTGTCAGAATCCCATAATTACTTTAGCCAGGGCCTCACAAATGCAGCCATACATATCCCACATCTCTACAGTTGGTCACAGGCTCAGCATGTGACCTAGCATAACTATGCGAATAGATATAGTAACCTATGAGCATGCCCAGTGTGAACTAGACATTGCTAGAAGTGGGAGCAGACTCCAACTGAATTAAGTAGTATATTAACAAAAAGTGTGTCTTCTTCTGTCTCTGGAATGTTTACTAAACTTTACAGTTGCCTTTGCTAGTCCCCTATCTAATATGGAATCTCTTAGTGGCTCAGGTCTCAATTGTGCCTTAGAGGCACAGCAATGCATTGAGAGTGGTGGAGAGGTGCACTGCCCTACCAGGAGCTCCGAGGCATTGTATGTGTGGCTCTAAGAATTTCCAGGGAGCATAGCCACCTTTTCAGAAGATGTGCTGTGTACTCCCTTCCAAGCTCAGCCAACATAGCTGGCCAGTACTGGGAGAGGGGTGGCCATGGCTGCCTCTACCACAACTTTCTTACTCTTTTTGAGGTAGCTAGAAGTAATAACCAGGATCATCCTGACTTCCAGAGAAACTCAATGATTGCAGGTGTTGTCCTGTTCAGGAGCACAACAGGGAAGAGGGAATGCTTTCACCCTGCCCCATTTTTTTCTTGTACACCCATGCAACAGTTGCGTACAACCTTGCTGATAGAGTGCTCTAACTATTGCTGTTGGGTATCACAAGCCGACACTTCATCACAGAATACAGAGGTACATATGGTAAGTACAATGAAACTAAATACTCTTTCTATCCATGTACTAACATGACTGCAGCTCCTAGTTAAAAGCAGGTGAAACAATACTTAGCTGAGCAAAGAAAGTTAATTGCTATGTGGATCATGTTATGAAATAAAAAGTAAAAAATTACAGTGCAGACATATTGATTCTTGCCAGCTGTTTCTGTTGGGATTCCAAGAAAAATTAATAACTGACCTACTATATAGTACTGTTCTCTTATTACTTTCTCGAGACTTTCACCAAAAATTGAGCTCTTGAGTGCATTGGATATTTCTGGTTCTTTTGATGATTTGCTGTAATGTTAATCTCCATAATGTGGTCATGTTAACACCTTCCTGCTGCTAAACCGAATTTCACCTTCAGACACAGGAGGACTGAATATTTAGAGAGGGATAATCCAGGTCTCAGCAGTAGTGGATTTTGGAAAAGTGACTGAAATATAACCCAAGCTGGGCCCACTCAGCCGGCAGACTGAAGCTGAGGCAGCTTAGCAAGAAACGAGTCTTTAAAGATTTTGTATGCTGGTATTCTAGTAACACACTACTTTCTTAAAACATGTAGGGCACCTATAAAGACCAGAAAGGAATATTCCTTGGGTGCTCTCAGACCTGAAAAAGATTAAGACAGAAGCTCTAATCTATCAGCTGCCTCTGACACCACTGACCAGGAGGGTTTGATGACATGGCGGCAGACTCTGGCAGGATGAAGGCACATGAACACTTTGTTCGTTCTCTGAGAGAACCCAAAGGTTAGTATTGAGAGTTTGCTACTCAAAGTCGCTCTCATTTCAACTGCTTCAAAATTATGCTCAGATACTATAGTGAAGAGGTCCATATAAGTACAACAGATAATTTTGTCACCTTTTCAATAACTTTGTGAGACCACAGAGGGATGGAGTGAGGCAGTCTGAATGCCAGTGCCATCATGCTGATATCACAGCACTGGGTCTCTTTTTAATTTGAGCCAAGTGGGCTTTCCCTCAGTTTTGCCAATTTTAACTGACGCAGTCCTTAGTGAGAGCTACTTGGCTGAGAAAGATGGAGCTGATGCTCAATGGCCAAGGAAAATTTCTCAAAGAGACAGAGGAGTTGTTATCTGACCCATCATAGAGTGGATTCCACCCATCTGTTGCTAGGAAAGTAAGCAGTTAGCTACATTTAGAAGATCAAGTTGCTGAGGTGGCCAAATGTAGGGTGGTTGGTTTATTCTGTTTTATTTTATTCTATTTTATTTTTCGTGGCTCAGAGGCTGTAACTTTTCCTTTCCTATCGTAGCATGGTTAGCCATGCCTTGTCATCTCATGATACAGCAAGGTGCTTGGAACACTATTCAGAATCTTTAACCAGACTGTGGTGCTCTACCCACTTCGTGGAGCTTGTTAGAAGAAATGCATGACATCTGTGCTTGCTTTTCATTTTTTCATGTGCCATTCAAGTTGTTCTTTTACCAGTAAATCTCAATATGGTTTGAGTTCTGGCTGCCTTATAGACCATGGAACAGATTCTCAGACTTACTCGGCTCCCTATGTTCTGCTCAGACAATGCAAAGTCAGTGGCAAGCTACTGCAAGACCCCGTCTGGGTATTCTCCTAGTGTAGGTGAGCCTGAGTAGGTGTAAAGTCAGCACAACAACTACTAAAACTTCCCTCACAGTCCCAAGTACTGCTGGTGTGTTGCGGGGGGCGGGAAATGGCCATAGTGAAACATGCTCCTGCTATCTCTAGCTTGTGCATGCTAAGTAGGGGAGCATAATCATTGGACAAGGCTGCTCTAACCTGGTCCTGGGGCCAGGCAGAGAATCAATAGACTCCTCAATAACCTCTTATCTTTGGTGCACCCAGCATAAGCATAAACAGGCTGCAGAGCTAAATTGACTTCACCTCTCTTCTGATACTGCAGAAGATGAGCTTAGTTTGGGGCTCTTGAGGTAATGTTCAGTTCAAGGCTGCTGGTGGTACAAAAGCCTTGATCCAACAACTATCCCATCTTGCTGATCTGATAGAGCCCCAGCAAGGCTCACCAGTTTACACAGGTATTTGATTAAGGGGATTTGGCGGATGGGTTGGAAAGTCCATTTTTTTTAATAGGAGACAAGTTTAGTATCTTAACTGGCATTGAATAAAATGTATAATGTTATGTAGCTGATGTATTTAGCTGCATGCCCCAAGATAGTTTATATTCAGCACATATTACAAAGCAAGAACAAATGTAATTATATAAGCCATAATAGGCTCTCTGAAAGGAAGTTTGGAAAGTCAAACTGGGAGTCATTCTCTCTTAAGGCGAAAACAACATTTAATTTTCTCTTTGAAATCCCAGCAAGGAAGGGTTGAACTTGTTCAGACAAAGAATGAACCAAACTGAACCTTCTATCTCAAATTCAATGATATTTTGATGTTCATAAAAGTGTGGTTAATATTTTTTTATGATTTTCTTTTTCCATCCAATTTTTTGAGATTCTCCACTTCCCGATTATTCTGGATGCCAAATAGTGAAATATGCCAGAGTGGTGTTCCTGCTTATTTTCCAACTTGGTTATTAACAGGAAATAACAGAAATCTTACAACAAAGCCAGTTTGAATATGATTGCTAGTCCAATTTTTCGCGTTCAAGTACATATCCATAGTTTGAATACTTAATCATAATACTCAATACTTCCGTAGTGCCTTCCATCTACGGATCTCAAGGTCCTTTATAAACCTTTGCAATCCTTAGGTACTGCTTTAACTACTTTCCAAATAGACCCTTTCAATCTTTCTATGAACACTCATCACTAATCTCACCATTAGGAGAAAATATCTCCCACCTAGTCTTCACAGATTTGGTATCAGGCCTTATGTTGTCCTTGATGATGATAGATGGCCAGCCACTAAGTTAATGAAAAAACTGCAGTCAGGAAAACATAAACAATGGCAGAAACCAAGCAGCTGTTCAGACCATGAAATGAGGTGAACATACTTAGGATTTGATACCTTGACTTTTCATCTTAATCTTGGTTTGACTTGGCTTAATTGGAACCACTGGGAGGAGCATCTTCTGTCAATTACTGAGGGGAAGTCCTTCCTCCAGCAGGGCAAGCCCATCAGAGTGGGGCATTGAGTTGTTATATGTTCCATGGTATGTTTTGGGTGACCACAGCTGCACACTGGAGAGTCTTTAATTTTCCACTGTGCAGCAAGTATCTACATCTGCCATGGTGTGTGTGTATGCCATTTAGGGTTGCCCGTAATCTTCGTGGTAGATCAAAACCAGAGTCCTTCTGCGTCGGATCTTTCACAAGGTCTTTATTTGTGACTTCCTGCGAACTTCATTGGGCCTTCCAAGCTGCATCAGGGTTGAAGTTGCATAAATGCATGTGTCCAAATGGGCTTATGTGACTTCAGGCAGTGATGAGGGACATTGTTAAGGTCCTGGTGGATGGGGAGACGTTCATTTTCCATGATCCTCTGGAATTCCCAAAGAGTTGTGGTATTGCAGCAAATGGATGGGGAAAGTGATGTGCATCAGCACCAGCAGCCAAGGTGTTGGGGTCGAATCAAGGGTTCCAGTGATGCACCACTTTGTAGTGTTCAGTTGGACATCAACAAGATGAGTATGGCTTCTTCTGGTCCATACCGGTGCACAGTACTCGGTTATGGAGCGCACAAGGGCCATCGCTGATGTCGCTGTCCTTTTAAAAGAGCAGAAATTAAGGCAGAGGGGAAGGGAAATATTTTAGTAAGATGTGAAGGGCTGCTTTTGCTCCTACCCAAATGATCTTTTTCAGTGAATGTACAAGTATAACAATGTATGCAAGATTAAACTCTAATAGAATTGTTTTGAGCATTTATTATTATGTTTCTATTTCTTACAATATATATGTGGATTATTAGCAATTTCCTTTTGTTATTCCATTTCGTTCATTTTTTACTTGTTGGAGGCAGACAATTCAGCTACATACAATGTCAGCTAAAATAAATATATTAGCACAACCCAACCAGAATCAAATGAGCCAAATAACTGATCCGAAAAGGGAAGGTAAAGCTAATAATTTAAGACAGAGGTGATCAAATTGTTGGATTCATGGGTTATGTGCAGTGGCAGTATCATAATTTGTGAGGTTAAACTGTGGCATGATTCTTGCTAACTGAAAACTTTAGCTGAGGCTCTCAACTGCAGCACTTTCAAGAACGATGCACTTTTGCCCACATACTGAACTGCACTTCAAGTCAATGATTTTTTACACCTGGTGTAGCTTTCCTCTCATTTTCCACACTCCCTTCTGTTGAGAACAGACTTCTATCTTCTATAAGCGCATGCCAAACATCGGCCACACAGGAACAGAGATGATTGCCAGTGGCTTGACTCTTCCTTTGCACCATAACTCCTGTGCAAGCAGATATTGGTCTCCCTCTAGTAGTTAGCCAGGCAGATGTATTGGACCCGAGGCACTGAAGCCCTGCACCCTGCAGGTCATTCAGTGTAAAAGGGGTGCAGAACACTGACACCCTCTTTGCACAGATGTAAATCACTACATATGTAAATAACTGCACAGAGGATCAGGCCCGTAACCTCTGCAGCAGCAATGAGTGAACACAGTGCTAGGTGTCTCTCTATAGTAAAAAAAATGACATCTGTTTTTATTTATTTATTTATTTATTTACAATGAGAAATTCTGTCTGCTAAATGCATTAGGAGAGGCTTGTGAGTTTCTAAATACCAGAGAGCCGTTCAAGTGCAAAACTGATGTTTTTTAGAAAAAAATATTCTTAATTTTTTCCCCATTCAAACATTGACTTGAACAACACATTTTTTGTCTTTTTGTCAGGATTTCTGCCCCCTATTAGATCAACAGTTTCTTCTTTAGAAAAAAACACTGAAATCAGCCTGTCCATCAATGAAACAGATGGTTTTGAAAGGGAGATCAGAAGGTGGGATTGCAGATTAGGCTACAGGCATATTTCCAAGTAAAATTTCCTTCATGGCAATTTCGTATGTTTGGAATATTCGATAAATATTGAAATTCAGTTTCATACTTGGGCTGTGCATTGTGGAGCATTATAATTTAAAGCTAGTCTAGAGTACATCATTGGTCCATCAAAGCTAGCATTCTGCTGCCAGTAGTGACCAGAGCCTGGTTGCAAATGGCAAAAACCAAAATACACAACCAAAAAAATAGTGCACTTGGGCAACTGTGCAATGCTAACCTTATAAGAAAAAATCCTTCCTGACTCCTTACAGTTTATGCCAGGAAGCATGACATATGGTTAATAATACTTATTATACTTAATTATCTTAAATGCAAATGCTAGTAAGGGCCATATAATTTATCTATTTCTTTTTAGAATCCAGTCATAAAATTTACTGTTTCACCAAATGGTCTCTTGTTGTATGAAACAACAATTTCTTTGTATTTGTTCTTCATTTAGCTGCTTTTAGCTAAGCAACCTCTTCTTGTATTCAGACACTGGGAAAAAGCAGGGTGTACCATTTTTTCACCATGCCCTATACCATAACTATAATACTTATCATTTGGATGGTCAGTACTGGTTTGTGAGTTTAAGAATTTAAAAAAATGAATGAATGAACAACAAAATAAGCAGTAAAAATGAACACCTTTAGCACATATTTAAATATTATTGGAGGAAATTCTATTTGGGAATATGCCCATAGTCTAATCTGCAACTATTTAAAAATCAACAGGATTTAAACATGTGCTTAAGTGCTTTGCTGAATAAGGTTGAATTGACACCTGTGTGCAGGATGGTTCTTATCCTATTCCATAAAATGGACCACAACATGTCTCCTTATAGTTTTGAGAGTAGCAAACAGGTCTCAAAGACACAGCATAGACCAGTTTAAAAGATTAATAATTGCGGGTAGGTAATAACCACTTTTTTCTTCTTCTTCTCACTTTACCTTATTAGATGTCTATGGCTCTGATCTTACACTATTGAAGTCAATGAGAGTTTTGCTATTGACTTCAGTATGTGTAAGAACAAGCTCTCCCAAACAGCCTACTACTGTTATCACTGCTTGATTCCAGTTGTTCCCCATAGTTTATTAACATCACTGGATTTTTCATTTCAGAAATTGGACTCTTACTCCTCATTTCACTATGGAGCCTGTTGGCTTCTCTAATTAACAGTAATGGGAGTAATGCACTCATGCATCAAGCAGAGAAAAGAGCCCTTCTTTTTGCCCTGTGATCTCTGTTTTTTCAGCTTGCAGCCACCCACTCTAATTTACACTCTTGACAACTATCTCATCCTTATTCTCTCCTCCATCCAGCATTCATATTTCTCAGCTAATAGCTTCCCCATCTCTTTTCTATCCAATATGCTTTGATCTATTTTTTCACAGCTTGAACAAGGTGTCATTGTCAAACTGTGGCCTCCAATTTTGTTTTTCATTTTCATGTGCATTTTGTCATTCTCCGTTCAATAACTGAAGTCAGTGAGACTTAAGCATAGGCTTTGGGCTTTGCCAAAAAGGGATGGACTTAAGCTCATGCTTAACATTAAGCAGAGCTTCAGCGTTTTGCTGATTTGGGACCTGAGTGAGTGTTTCTTCACTGAGTGAATGTTTCTTCACTTTCCTGCCTCCAAACTGTGGGGCCAGTCTTGCACCTTTGAAGTCAATGGGAGCTTCAAAGGGTACAGGAACATGCCCTAGATCAGGCTTTAAATACTCCTTCAACCTCCTATGATCCTTCTCCTGGTCTTTTCTGTTGCATTGCAGGAACCTCCTGAATCTTTCATCCTCCACTTTCACTCTTGTTCAGCTCATTGTTAGGCCTCCCCTCACCATGTCTTCACCAGTGCAAAGCAGCAGGATTGCCAAGTAACATAATGGAGCTCCTTCAGTTCTCCCCTTCTTCCATGGACCTACCCTCTGCATGTGTCACCCATAATCATCACTAGTATGGCACTCTGTCCCTCTCTAGTGGTGGCTGGATCATGTTTAGAGTTTAATGTACCTGCTACACAGAGCTGGGTCTTTTAGTTCATGCTTAAGCTTTTAAAACCAGAGGTCCCAAATTCCATCCTGCTGCTAGTGATCCATCCAGGAACATGGCTCTAACCCACATTGTACAACAACCAGGAGAGAAAAAATCTTAAGTCCATTCAGTCATAGATTAGCTTTCATTGGATTTAAATATAATATAGTTTGCAGCTGGTTGAGGAACCTGTGGTGTCTCCAATAGTTATTGCAGCACAGCTACATATGAGCTGTTAGAAAAATAATCGTTTTTGTCCCCTTTTTTAAATATATATTGTTATGATATGCTCTAAGACACATGAGCAAGGAATACATATGTATACAATTACCAGTCGCCTTTCCTTTGTGTACATATGAAATGTATTAACAGAGGCAATTTTATTGCCTCTTCCATAACCAGAGAAAATGTTGTTTCCCTCCTTGCCAAACACTGTCAAAAAACAAACATCTGCCCACCTGCAGATGTTAAAATGCTTGGACATTGAAAACAAAATGACTAGCAACAGAAATCATTTAATTTGCCTCTTTGCTTACACATAGAAAGAAAAATAACCTTCCGCTCTGCGGATGTCAAGCTGATTGTGGGATGGGTATGTAAGTTGAAAAGAAAATACTCACCAACGGAGATCATCTCATTGGTAAGACAAAGTGAACAGCTAAAAGTTACAAGTGATTAAAATGGGTCTGTACAGCGTCAAAGCAGAATAACCAGCACCAGCAAATTCTTAACAGAACAACTATATAAATATCAGTGACAAAGAATGTCATCACCACCAGAGTCCCCAGTGTCTCCATTGGCAAAAGGTAACAAATAGTGAGCCAGATCCTCAGCTAGTAAATGGCACAGCTCTCTTGAAATCAGTGAAGCTACATTAATTTACACCAGTTGAGAATCTGGCCCAATGGCTATTATAATACTAGCCCGGCAATTACAGGCTGCTGTTGAAATGTCCTGACCAAGTGATTCTCATACTGGCTTGAGAAATTCTTCATCCATTTCTGCCTCTGTGGTCCTTCATTTGTGGATCACCCTCTTTTCTTTCCCAAACACTAGAATACAGTACTTAGAAATCATGTATTCAATAGCAAAATCACTGTGCTTGCTTTGGATCCTTTTGGATGTATATTGTGCTACCATTCTGCGCTTGATGTGATGGAAGCTAAAACAACACCTGTCAAGGCTGGTGTAATCAGTATGTGGTTTAATACGCCAAGGGATCTCTGAAAAATCACAGGGTGGATGGACACCCAAATGCTGTCCATGGTGTGTGAAGACTGCCATTCTGACTGCGTTGGAAAAAGACACAATCCTGAAAATTTTGCCAGCTTAAGTAAATGTCTAGGACTTGGCATCAACAATCCACTAAAGCTTGCATCACAAGTGAGCGGTAGTCCTTGCAGTTCATATATTCCATAGATTGATGAGATCTGCACAGAATGGGCATCAGCACAATTTGGGAAGCCAAGTTGTTCAAACCACTCCGTGATTAGACACACACGGTGCACCTTGATTATATACAGTGATTTATGCAATGTTAGTCAAATCCCTAGTGCAACCACCACTGCTGCAGACTCCTCAGTCCCCACTGTGGACTTCTCAACTCCAAGCTGAATAATCATGTAGCCAGTTTTCACACTCGCTGTTTGCCACTGGTGAGCAGTGCTTTCATTGTAGTGGTCTGATGCTTTAATATCAAGGTGATAAACGCAGACGCAGAATGACATTTAGGATGAAGGTGTGATCATGGGAACCAGTCCTGAAGTCCTTGGTCAGTCCCAAATAAGTTGTTCAGCCCTCATTTGGGAAATTCTGCAGCTGCTGCTGCTGCCTTTCCCAGGGCTCCAGCACAACCCTGTCCCAGAGGGGTTATGGCCCAAACATATTTTGCTCAGCCCTGTAAAAATGTGTGCAAAATAAAGGCACCAGTTTGCATTAGGGAAGGAGCTGCCTGACCATCTCTCCAGCAGGCACAGCTGCAAGTTCACAAGATGATCTTGCTCTTTGGAGCCCTCAAACTCTTCCATCTCCAGGCATTATTGCTTCAGTAGCTGCAGCAATTCCAGCTCTTCAACCACCGATTTGGCTCTCAGATGAAAGCGACAGCTCTGATCCTCCAAGATGGCCTCCATTTGGGGATATGTTCCAGAAATCGCAGTGGTTGCTGTTGGGTGCTGAGATATTGACCCAGGATTTTTCCTCACCCTACAAAACCTTGCAGGATCTTCTTCAACCTCCTGGTTCAAGAAACTGCTCTGTGAACTGTGGTTAGCAAAAAACTGGGTGGTTAGTGTGGACACACTGCACTGGTGCAAATTGCTCATGTTCAATCACATGAGTTCAAGATGCAGTGGTGCAATATTCTAGGCTAGACAAGCATTGGAGTCAGTATGCTCTAAACTCTAGCACTGCATCTAATAGAGCTGTGTGATTTCACTAGTTACTGTTATTCTTTTACATGATTATATGCGCCATGTTAAATTCTATTCAATAGTGACGGCAAAGGCAGCCTTAAATCAGTCTCCAAGAGCAGGACCATCATACGGAACTTACTTCATAATTTTCTTGAGCATTCTCTCTTAGACATACACCAAGATACTACTTACATTCACTGTACAAGCTCTTTCAGAGAATGATCCACCTTTATAATCTCCCTAAAATTTTTTCTTTAAATTTGGGTTAGAATTTTCTTTACTCACTTGTACCAAAAACGTGACCGGTGAGAATATGTCATCTCGCCTCACTGTGCTTTTATCCAGTTCTCTCTCTGTTCAGGCATATAAGCGCCTCAGGCACTGAGTTTTTGGAGATTTGCTATTAGCTATCTAGCCTCCATGGCTGCACTTACCTTTTGGTTGTAAGGAAAATTGCTCGCTTATAATTATTTCTCTCTAAATGTAATGTGGACACTATTAGAGACCACAGCATTCAACCTACTCTTCTACTTCTTTGTACTTGTGTAAAGCCCCGGTGACTGGGAGGAGAGGGGGCAGGAGGAGGAACAGTACAATAACCTTATGATGGCTGATCTCAGCTGTGGAAGCTTGAGCTGGAAATGGGTCAGGGAACTCTGTGAAAGTTCAATCTTCTGGCCAAAACTGATTAGCTGGAGGAGATCTCCAATCAAAAACCTGGAAGGACACTGTAAATTCTGTGAGACCAGGAAAGGGCGGATTATATTTAGGGAGAGACAAAGACCCCACAGCAGAAATCACACTCAATTGGCACCGATTAAAACATTGTCAGAAATGTAGTTTTGGTGCATTCTTGTTAATGATCTATAGTACACAACATGAACAATATTAGTCAATATTTATTATTATTAATTATTATTATTATTTTATTAATGTTACAATAACATGTAGAAGCCTTAACTGAGATCGGGCCCCTTGTGCTAGGACTGATGAGAGACAGCACTGGCACCAAAGAGCTCTCAGTGTAAACTTCCAGCGGTAGTGGAAGCAGAGGTAAAGTGACTTGTCTAAGGGCACACAGCAGGTCAGTGGCAGAGCCACTCTGAGTGCCCTGTCTCCTGCTCTTTTCTATGAGTTACCACTGTGGTACAGATACATGCAGTCAAGAATGCTTTGTTTGTGTTCTCGCTCCAGTATTGAGATTGAGCTAATAGAATCTGGCAGTGTGAGAGGCTGGTCTCATCTTAACTTTACAGAAACATATGGATGTCTCTTGAGAAGGACAGGAGTTTTAGAGTGACCAACTTCCTCAGCCCAGCCGCACTGGGCTAATGTTGACAGCCTGGTATTTGGTTCAGTGCTCTGCAATGTTAGCTTTCAGGAAAGTGGTTCACTTATTGTGTTCAAAGTTACTCCATGCAGGGTGGCGACCTGCATTAATTTTGTGGCCTTCAGATAACACTGAACACTTTATCATGTGATCTTTCAATGTGTGCTAGCACTTGTGCTTAGACATGTTCACGTGCTGCATTGTCTCCTGTTAGCAAAGTCATTACTGCATGTGAGGGTGCCACTGCTGTACTGTCAAGGAGTTAATTTCTCTTGGAAAAATACAAATCTCCTTGTTTGGACCAGACTTGCATTTAATTTGTCAAACTATGCACACAGGGCTAGCCATTATCCTTTCTAGGGAATGGTGATTAGATCTGTACATAGGTTGGGGGTCTAATCACTGTTTGTACAGTGATAATATATATTATAACCTTCTTTGCTTTATGTTTTTCTAGAAATACAGTCTATCAGACACTCTATCTACTTTGCTAATTAGGCTGAGGATTTCGGGGGGATTTGTATACTGTAACTCCTAAATCTCCTCCCTGATTAGCCCTGCATTTATATTCACAAATTTTTTCTAGTATTCTTCTTATTTATTTATTATTGTAATATGTAACAATACAGTTATTAATATTATTATTAGGGAGTATTTATAGACTCACAGTAGGACCATGATGTCAGCTTTCAGCTCCGGAGGGCAACAAAAATGATTAGGGGGCTGGAGCACATGACTTATGAGAAGAGGCTGAGGGAACTGGTATTGTTTAGTCTGCAGAAGAGAAGAATGAGGGGGGATTTGATAGCTGCTTTCAACTACCTGAAAGGGGGTTCCAAGGACGATGGATCTAGACTGTTCTCAGTGGTACTGGATGACAGAACAAGGAGTAATGGTCTCAAGTTGCAGTGGAGGAGGTTTAAGTTGGATATTAGGAAAAACTTTTTCACTAGGAGGGTGGTGAAGCATTGGAATGGATTATCTAGGGAGGTGGTGGAATCTCCTTTCTTAGAGGTTTTTAAGGTCAGGCTTGACAAAGCCCTGGCTGGGATGATTTAGCTGGGGACTGGTCCTGCTTTGAGCAGGGGGTTGGACTAGATGACCTCCTGAGGTCCCTTCCAACCCTGATATTCTATGATTCTACGAGTAGCATCATCGTCCTGCCATGCTCCCCTGATATTGTGAGCTGCTGAAGGAAACAGCAGTAGAACTGCTTCTGGGTGCTAATCATACTAGGCAGGAAGCCTGATCTCCTACTTGACATACATTTTAAAAAAGCCTTTAAAGAAACAAATTGATGGAGTAAACATGGGGAATGGAGGGGCTCTTTGGGGAACCTTCTTTGTCTCTGTCTGTGAGCACCGGCAGTTTTAGGAGTGAGTGAAGGCACCGCACACCTTCTCTAAGGCCCACTGACATCAATGTTAAAGGCACTCACTGATGCCAAAGGTCATTGGATTGTGTACCAGGTTGAGAGGGAGAGGGCTCCCCTTGCAATGAGCACAGCCTGTTTTTGAAGGGGCCAGGAGGCACCAGCAGGGGAAAATCCTCACCCCAGAAGAAAGATTTGAGGGACAGAAAGATTCAGTGAGTGGTGGGGAGGAGATATTCCTGATCTGTCCTGTTTTGGGGAAGCAATGATTAGTGATGTCCTGGGAGGGTAGTGCCATAGGTGTCAACCCAGTAATTCAGGCCGATGGATCTTATAGACTCCTCAAGTCAAATAACTCAAAAATTCTCTCCTTGTATTAAAAAAAAAAATCTAGGCCATGAAATGTAAAATATCTGCATTAATACAATGTGAAATTTGCCTAGTTAAAATCACAAAAAGTCAAGAAATGCAAAAGTTAAGATCCCCTCAGCAGTGTTGGCTTGGCTGTAGAACACTGATGTAGTATAGTCTATATTTTTGTTTTTCTGGTTTGCTGTGTGGCTTATATTCTGTATTAATTTTTAAGCAGTCAAATGTCTATTGGAAAGTATATGTGAAGCTCAGTGCAGCTGAATTAATCCTACTATTGGAAGCTTAATTTTTGCATACCCTATTTTTTTTAATTTTTAACTGTGCAAACTTAATATAGCATTAATACAGCGGGTTGGATTTACTAAAGGTTTGAGCTGAAATAGAATCAAATGAGTTCTGGGAATTCTCTGAAGGCCGTGGCTGTACTGATTTACAGGCAAGAGGGAAAGAGAAAAAGAAAGAAGCTCAAGATATGGCTTTCTAGTTGTGGGAGCAGAGTTAAATTCTGATTTGAAGAGTAAAACCAGAGTCAGGGCTAATGGGTGAAGTAACTTTTACTCAGCAGAAGAACCTCCTTCTCTGAAACTTTCAGCAGCAAGAAGTTATGGTTTAGCCAGGAACTGGCAAAGTGTGGCTAGAGGGGAGACATGGGGCTCAGAGTTCAGGGTAATGGAGAGTTGTCCAGTCAACTCAGTGTAGAGGAGATCTCCAGAGATGAAAACATCACTGAGTTCTGCCATTCTGAGGAAACAGAGGAATGAAAATGGTCAAAGAAAGAGCCCAGTGGAGCTCTGTAACAGAAAGAATGAGAGCCACAGGGAAGGTATAAAGCTGAGTGGAAATTCCAGCAGATGCCATGAAAATCCTTCTTCTGGTCTATTTTCATTTCTAAGAGCCCTTGGATACTGAAATCCAGGAACTGGTAGATCAACAGACTCTTGCTCTGTTCCAAACCCACTGGAACTAGTAGGAGCCAGTTGAAAACTTTAAATTGGAACTTGAGCGAAGACCATTTTAAAAAAGTTCAAGATTTAGGGTCAGACGTCGGCCCCTGTTAAGGCTGCTTTTTGCCACTCTCATCGTGCAAAGATGCCTTAAGTCTGGTTTAACAACTACCACCAGGATTCACTTGGCATCTGGGAATCCTTAGGTGGTAGATCCTTGGCCTAGCCACACTCTAACCCCAGTCTCATTGTAGGGGACAAATTGGGGACACGACTAGAATGCTGCTACATTTCATCCCTGGATGGGGGCTCTTGCAGCCAGGCAAAGTTTAAAGCAGATCCAAGGCTGCTCTAATCTGTGCTGGGGAGTCAAACCAGTGCCAGCATGAGTTGGGGGAAGGAGAAGCGACAGGTAGTAGAAAACTATTTTTTCCCACTGTCCTCAGCTGTGTTGAGTGCAGCTCCAGCAGAATTCAGGAGCTAACCCTTAGAATTTGAACTGTAAGAAAAGAGAGCTGGAAAGACCAGCTTAATGCTCAAAGTACCCAAGAAGCGTTAAATGAGTCTCCGCATGGGAAGAACTGGACTCCTAGGGATAATTGTTTGCAAGATCAAAGTGATTGATAGTATCAAAAGCTGCATGGAGCCCAAGTAGGAGCAGAATGGAGAGTGTCGGTGACCACAGGAAAGGAGAAGCAGAGAAGGGCAATCTGAGAATTATGATATGTTCAAAAGTACAAATGATACGATGCTGGTGAAATGCCTAAATTGGAGGAGCAACAGCTGGTGAAATCTGAGAGGTGCAAATTTTGAAAACAAAGTTTGGCTGCTTTATTCCCTATACATCAGGTCTGTGGCAATGTAGTTTTACATCAGCACATACAACCATATGGAAAACAAGCTCCTCATGACATTAGGGAGAAGCTATCCTCAGATGTCTCTGTAATGTAACCAAAGGTATTTAAAAATATGCTATGTCATGAAAATGTAGCGTATGGCAACTCCTGATCAGAGTTCAGCAGAAGAGCACACTGAGAGAGCTCTCTCTGGAAAAAAACATCTTGCTCAATGCCATGGCATCTGAACATTGCAAGTACAAATCTACAGAACAATAAATAAAACACTGACACAATATTATTTTTAATTTGAGCTTTCAAGTAGGTATCAGAGATTACCTCTTCTCTTTTCATGTACATGTTATTTGGAAATACAGAATAATATGGAAATCATCAGGGAAAAAAGAATTAAAGCACCTAAATCAGCTGACTTATGGCTCAATTACGAAAAGACTTTTGAAAGTCTGAAACTGAAGTAATAAATAATAAATAAAATAATAATAATAAAAATAAATCCTTCAACTCTAGCTATGGGATTACTTACTACACTGTTTTTGATGGGAATTAGGACGGAGTTCCGGGACACTATCCTGTTTCAATTAACCTCACACCCAGATCACTACTCCAGCCCTACAATGAGTATTGCTTTCTTTCATGGGAAAGTAAGACATGCCAGTTGAAGAGCTGAAAAATCTGGTGAATGTTTTTATATTCAGATGTTGGAGGCTTCAAATACAGAGCAATGGGAAACCCGTGCTGAAGCCACAGGTCTGAGTTAGGGAGCAGAGCATGAGGTGAGAGGGAATATACAATGAAGTGGTCAGCACTGCATGAAGGAACTGATGGAACATCTGGAATATTATCATTCCTCAAATTCATTTGTTCTCGTTCCTGATTTCTTCCGTTCCTTTCTGATATCTTTTAACTTTCTTTCTCTAATGCCTTTTCATTTCTAAATCTTTATTTGCTTGTTCCAAAGAAGTAACAAAAACCTTTACTTTTTAAATGTGAGGCAAAAATGGTGGCTTTTTACTGGGAAAAACTAGTAATATTTTGTCTCCTGTGAGCACAGATAGAAGCAATCAAAACTCATTGGATTCTTGTACTCTTACAAGTCCCCTACTATTCTCAAAGCTGTCATTTAAGCCACGGTAGAAGATTCTGTTCTCTAGATTTGGTCCTTTTCTAATTCTTCTAAAGAAAATGAAGTTATTTGAAACTATATTGCTTTGTGAAATAAGCAGCTGAAAAGCTCTACGCTATTTTGTTCTCTCTTTGAAGTAGGACATAAGGAAGTGCATGTGGTAAGTATACAAACACCGCTGGGTGATAAGAAACACAATTAAACCCATGAGTGATAATGAACAGATGCTTCCCTTACACAAATGCTTTTTCATATCAAATGAAATCTGGCTGTAAGATTTTATCTATGCTAAGAGTTTACCGTTATGTTTTGAGAAAAATGCGATCTACCTTGACAGTGTCCCATCTGGTTATCTCCTCCTCTGGGCTTTTACCTTTGTGGGCATGTTCTTGTTTCTGTTAAACTGATTTTTCCGATCTGGACAAAATGAAAAACAAAATGGCAGGTGATTTCTTGTGAGTCTTACAATAAACAAATCAAGTGCACATGTACTATCAGAGACAGAGCATTCCTCTCTGCTTCTTAATGGCCTTATTACTTCTCTTTAACAACAAGTAAAGCTGACCAATAAAGACAGACACTTGGGTCAAATTGGCTGAAGCCTTTATTAATAATAAATTGAACTAAACTCAGTGCAACCCAGAGCAGTAAGTTCTTGCCAAGTTCAGTCTGGAGCAGCATGTATTGATAAACTGGACAGCTCTGTGCACCCATCCACCAAGGCTGGCACCCTGGGCAAGTCAGACCCAGAGACTACCTGTCTGTGTCCTGACTGTGGTCCCCTCTGGTATGCTGGGACTTCATGCAGTCACCCCCCACCCCAATTTGTTATTACTATTATTATTTGCATTGAAGCCTCATCTGATCAAAGCTCAGGACTCATTTTTACTATGAAGTGTACACGCTTAGAGCAAACAATCTGATCCAAAATTGCTTACAATCTGTTGTAAATAGGGGGAGGGGCAATTTGGTGCCATGGCAAGGGCACTAGGCTGAACTTAGATTCTTACCCCATCTCTGTTCCTGATCTGCTGTGTGATCTTGGGCAAATCACTTCACTGCTCTGTGCATCTGTTTCTACTCCCACCTCTGTCCATCTGGTCTGGTTTAGACTGTGAGCACCTCATGGCAGGGAAGGCCTTTTGTTCTGTATTTGCAGAGTGCTGATCTTGGTTGGGGTTTCTTGGCACCAGTTTGACACTAATAACAATCATAATAATAAATGGTGAAGCCTTACCATATGGATGCTATTGTGGTAATGTCCTGTGCTGTGAGGGCAGGTCACTTTATATAGCTGCTTCACTAACCCCACATGTCCTGGGTACACATGCCCAAAATAAACACCCCACCAGGACAGAATAATTCTGGGCAGTCTGGAACGATACTCACACAGGTCATGAAACGAGCCACCAGCCTGACTCAAAGAGCATCTCTTCTCCCAGCTGATCCTCTTCTTGGATCACTCCAGCTACGCCTGAGTGATTCCTGGAATTACTTGTCCTAGTCCTCTAGACAGGATAAACTCTTGTGATTTTATTTAAGCTGGTAGTGACAGGATTATGATTTAGTAGTGAACCTCCTCATAACCCAGTCATTACCAGCTCTGGTTGCTGTGATCCAAGCCATCACAGCAAGCCAGATCAGTGGCACAGTGGAATCCCCCGCTTGCCTATCACAGTAAATTTACTGCTTGTGGAATAACTGTATTCCAGTTTTTTTATCTAACAGACTCGTAAGTCCATTGGGATCAAGATATCACTATAACAGTAAGTCACAGTATGAAACAAAACATAAATTAGAAATTACTTACGAGCTGCATAATTTACCTTGATCAGCGTTTTCAAACATAGCCTTTTCATATTATAGAATGAAGCATAACTAATATGATGATAATTCACATGGCTGAATATAGTGCTACTGATAATAATAATACTTAGCAGTGGGAAACTGTCAAATGCATAGCCTCACTTCATAGCCATTATAGTCTTTCATAAGCGGTTTTATTTTATTCCTTGTAGGTTTTGCTTTAACTACTACAATATGCTTGGCACTAGTTACAAAAAATTCCTATTTTCTCTACAAATGTTATGAATTACTGCAGCAAAATCTGTCAAAATTGTATTTTATCTGTTCTGCTTGGAAACTAAAACTTCTCCACACCCACCACACCTGCTAATTCGTTTTATGTAATCTGGGCTCTAACTCCATACATGATAAGCAAGAACAAGTCTACAGGTCTTTCTTCTCTGGTGCTTACATCATGGCACCAATTTGTAAGATCCCTCCCCTCAGTACATTATTAGATGTGTCTGAAGACCATATTGAACCACATTATATGTTTCTCCATTTTTGCTGGGCACAGAAAAGGGGGAAGGGTATTAAGGTGGCTTTAAGCATGGAGGTGACTAATTCTTAAGGGGAAATTAGTTTTGTTACCTGTCATTTTTGTTTTCCATACTAAGGCACCCAGTGGACTGGACATCATGCCTTGTGTAGCCTGGCACTGCTAGGAAGTCAACTCAGGCTGTACCTCTTTTATCTTTGAGGTTTAGATTCCAGCTGGTGGGCCATGGCACTGTCCTGAGGAGGAAGGATAGGGTCTTTGACTTTCTCCACTAGGTCCGGTGCCGGTGGAAATTTCAGCTGTAACACTGTAAATATATATCTCTATCAGTGCATACATAAATGGGAGCATCTTCTCCCTATGCTGCACATTAACTGGATTGAAGGGAGCCCTTGCTGAGGTCTAAGAGGGAAGGCTCTGTTTTGAGAACACAAGAAAATTTCCACCTTCTCTTGAAACAGAGCTGGTTCACGGCAAGTGTTTATTATCAGCTTCTTTGCTGATATTTTGCCCTTCGTAGGATGCTGTTACTTGTGATGCATCAGTCCAACATAGCATTCAACATATTCATTCTGCTTTTGGTTAAAGCCTAAGATCTCCTACACTTAGAAGCCTCTTTTTGGGCTTGATTCTATGTGCATTCAAAGCAATGGCAAAACTCCCTTTGATTCCAGTGGTACAGTACAGGTCCTTTCTAAGAAATCAGCATGGATTCAGACCTCTTGAACTGGATGTTTCCCTTAGGAAAAAAATTCTGATTCCTGTTGGAAAATGTCCGAGTAATTTGAGAGAAACTCCCACTTGTCCTTCTCAGGGGGGCAAAACAGACGATGTGGGAAGATGATTATTCTAAATCTATGCAAATAATTCATATCAAATTATTGATTTGATGAATTGCGCCTCTTTTGCTATTTGCACATTTACACCACAAGACCAATTTTCACTGTTCTTCACCACAGATTTCAGTTAATAGGTTTCAACCTTTAGCTTGTTCTCGAGAAGTTCATTGTGAGTGGTCAATATTCAAACTATGTGCTCTTTAGAACGCTCACCCAGGTTACAAGATATGTTTATGTTCTTTGCATGTGCGTTACTCTTAAAAGCAGTTTTCTTGTGCAAATACTCATGATTACAGATTCCAAAGCTACATAGTGTTCTGTATTGACATACTTATGTTGAACGTTCCTGCTATTTTGCAGAAGAGTGTGGGGAGGGGGGATGCAAGCTCACACAAAATAATTGGTTTAGAAATTTCATTGAGCTTTGGCAGAGTGTTTTTACAACATTTAGCCAGCTTTAGATGTTCCTTTTCGAGTCCCTCTGACTCAGATATTTGTTTAACATGTTATAATCTTAGGTCTACAGATCCAGACTTGCTAGAGAAAAGTGCTGTGAGCCTGAAGCCACTCACTCAGAAGGAGGCAGAGTTGGCATCAGGGGGGAAATACTGCTGCAGTCCAGCAGAAGGAGTCTGAAATCAAGGACAATAAATAGCTATGGCCAGATCTTGCCCAGCTATGATGCCAGGCCTATGTATGAGATATTGATTCTTGACAAAGTGTTTGAAAAACTCTTAGTAACTGTAACCCTGGTGCTGGCATCTGGTCTGAATTCCTATGGGGGAGTAACCCTGAAGAGCTGTGTCCCATAATGCTCCTGTTTGCCATTTACTATGTAAAATCTTCAGTTGATGCAGGTGATATCATTACAAAATTAAGCATAGGTCAATGCTTTCTTCTCGTCCGCTGACTATGTTTACTTTCATTTCACATCGCTGGGCCGTGTGACAGCCTTTGCTTAGATTTTCCTGTGGCTGTGCACTGAGATTTTTTATTTTCCATCATTGCCTTTATGCAGTGACATGGATTAGCCCCGACAGCACCACATGGGGGGTTTTACACACCTTGATGTTGATTAATTTACAATCTCGTGAGTCTCATAACAAGTAAAGTAATATGACTATATACATATGAAATCAAGGTTTGACACCCTATTGTGAAATTCCCGCAACCAGTATACTCATTAATGGAAATCCCCTTATTGCATGGAGAGTTCGGTAAAGAGGTTTCTGTTTACACATGTTCAAGTTCGCAGCACATTCAACACAATCATACAGAGAAAATGGGCCTTCCTCCCTTGCTTGTTCCTTTGCTCCTGCTCATTCCCAATCCAGCCACATTGCTTCACTCCAGCACAAATATTATTATTTTCCAGAAAAGGGTCTGAAGAGAGAAGTCACAGTTAAAAAAAAAAGGGGGGGGGGAGGAACAGCAATTTTTATGTTTTTCACCTTTTAAAATTAGATTTAGCCATCAGCATCATACATCCTGGACTCAGTGTCCAGCCCAAGTAAGGGCCTGGGATGCTGGGTGTCTCCATAGGAATCCTCTCCAAGCCTCAGAGTGACTCAGCTGCCTTCATGTGACAGCCATTTCTTTCCAATGGTTGAAGTAGTCCCCTGGCCTTTCCCCTGGCTCAACTCTGCCTTGCTTCCAGCCAGCTCCCTGAACAACACCAGGAGATCCCACAGAGCTGGAACAACCTCTGTACTGCCTCCTCAAAGCCAGACTCGCACATCACACAATCACATGAGTTTCAGTGCCAGAGCAGCATCCGTCACTCCAGAGATGGGCTGGATTTGCCCATCAGAGCGATTAGGGGTTTCCAGCACTGCACGCTCTCCTGCTTTCACACACTGAGCATATTCTCCAAAGTAATGCTATCAGGCCAGAAAAGCAAGAGAAAGGGCTTGCAGCATTATGTTTGACCGAGCATACCTGCTACTTATGCAGAAATTGAAATGATCATAACTAACCTCATGGGAAATTGCACGCACGCAAAGTTTGTGTGAAAAGATACATACATCAAATGTACAAAGTCATTTTGACACATTTTTGTGACATAAATTCCCTTTAAGAGGACTCATCAGCCACATTCTGGTAGAAGCACTTAGTTAATGACAGGAATGACGATGATTAAAGTATTAGACTCTAGCAAAACTTCCCCACTTCTGCAAAAATGTTAAATCCAAGCCCTGAGGCAAAAACATTAAAAATAGGTTTTTGTATGAAACCATTTGCACAAATGAAACTAATAGGGTTTAGCTAAACCATCTGTTGGTGGAGAGCCATTAAAATGTGAAGTCACGTATGGAAGCCTCAGAGACTGCTTTTGACTGCTATACATTAAAAACAGAAAATCCTGTGTCTTTCCTCTCATTTATCCGTGGTTCCATCCACTCACCAGAGTGCATGTTCAGGCCAATTAGCTTTGCATTGGCAACTAAGATTATCCCCATTTGCAGTGCTGTCTTTGCATGAAGGTTTGTGCTCCTAAAAATGCAAGCCAAATTCATTTCTGGAAACTGCTCAGTGTGCTGGGGTTGGGAGGTGGGGCAGGGTTGGGGGAGGGGGAAGAAGAGCAGTTTATGAGGGTTTTCCCCTTAAATAAACCTCCACAGGAAACTAGTATGCAGACTGACACTCACTTTTGCTTTTTCTGTTCTTGTAAAACCACGCTGTGAAACCCAAAGTTAAAATAGCACGAGTTACTGTAGCACATGGGATGATTTGTGTTTAATAGGAATTAACCAACAAACTATAGCATCATTTCACTTCCTGTCCTAACTTGGGGGCAAATTCCGATGTCTTTATATAAGGCCAGATAGTTACCCCATAACCTGCCTAGATCGTCTTCTGTCCAAGGTCTGGATCATACAACCCTTCCCTGTGAAGATCTCCCTCCCTCCCACATGTGGAGGATCAGCTGCCTCCATGGCACAATCTCCCCTCATTCCAGAAAGCGCTTTGCAGGACTGATATTTGCACAAGGCACAAAGAATTTGCATTTTGCTTTCAGGTGGCAGCTCTGTTTTGGAATTGACAGCTGGGCCAGTCCTAGTCAGCCATCAGGAATACCTCACTCTTTCTGGAACACATGCACCTATTGAATCATACAGACTTGAGGCTATGTGTACTGTTTCTTTAAATCTATGGCAAGAAGCCAAGCAAAAAGTAAGTTCGGGGAATTCTAGGCAGAAGCTCTAACTGAAGCAATGAGCAAGAGTAGTTCCAGTGTTGCCAACTCCCATGATTTAATTTTGAGTTTCATAAGATTTGATGTTTAATTTAAAGTCCAAGCACCTGAGGACAAGTGATTACCTGAGAATCACAGTTTCCATTTTTCTTCTTTTAAAGTGATGCTTCTAGCTATCAGAGTTGCAGAGAAACACTTGAAAATGTCACTTGATTGCATCTTAAAGATTAAAAAAAAACAGAAGGCAAAGAAATCGACCCACCCATTTATTTTTTTAAAATCTCATGATTTTAAGCCAATCTCATGATTTTTTGGGGTAGGGGCTGACTCCGGATTTTTGAACGTTTGGGGTTGGTAATGCTCTACCACTCTTTCTTTCTTAATAAAGTTTTTTAAGATGAGAGGAAGCAGTGTAGCCTAGTGACTAAAGTAGGGGACCACGGAACTCTTGGGTTCTGACCAAGTCTGCCACTAAATTGCTCTGTGGCCTTTTGCCCTAAACACTGCAGTGCTCTCAGTTTATCCTTCATCCTCAGGGTGCTGTAAAGCTTAGCTCCTTAATGTTTAATGGTTTACAGATCTTTGAACCAAAGGAGCTATTGAAATATCAAGTACCACTGTGCTAATTATACTGTTGAATACCCTTTGTTTTTTTCTGAATGTATGTTGGAACGTCACATTCATATTTAAACAGTGATCAAATAGGTATCAGAAAAAAAATTTGCTCCATTGAGAAGTGGGGCATAGCCACCTATATTCCCCTAATATAAGTACTGCATTCACAGGAGTCTTTGCAAAGACACAAACTGCTGACCTTGTTGCTAGTGTAACTAACAAAAAGGTCGGCAGTTTGTGTCTTTGCAAAGTCTGCAATACCCCTGTTGCTTTGCAGCTTTCGCATGCAGCTACTATGTAAATGAACATGTCTTGGCTGTTACCATTTTTTCCCCTCAAGAACAGATAGACCATGGTCCACTTTAGTTCTACTGGCACTAGGCACCTCAGAAAATTCTGATTCTTGCACCTAAAATATGTAAGAAGCAACTATTAACAAAAGTTTATTTTTAAAAGTTGGAGTCATTTATTGTTGGGATCTTGGGGAAACCTGTTTAAAACATCATCTAAAACACATAACATTGGTGACCTCATAGCTTTATAGATGTTAAGACCATACAGGAACATTATAATAATTTTATCTGCCCTGCTGCAGCACTCTGGCCATAGAATTTCACCCAGTAATTCAATCATTGAGCCCAATATCTTGTGGCTGAACTAGAGCACATCTCTTAGAAAGGCATCCAGTCCTGATTTAAAGACTCCACATGGTAGAGAATCTATCACATCCCATGATAAGCTCTTCCAATAGCTATTTTCACTCATAGTTAAAAAAATGCATTTTATGTCCAGTTTGAAATGTTCGGATTTCAACCTCCACGGCATGTTGTTATGACCCCTTTGGTTCTGCCTGCTGTGGGCATACCATATCTGCTGGCCATAGCTATCCTAACTAGTCTTCTGGCCGGCAGCCTGGAAAATGCTGGCGTTCTAAGGGTTACTAGATTACACTTGTTCTTTGCATACAAAATTCACATCTGTTCTGACAACTTATTTCAGCCTGATGCAACGTGAAAAGGTCGAGCTTAATCCCAGCAAATCAGAGTTCTATTGGAAAGGCCAAATCAACTTTAATTGTAACACATTGCTATAGATATTGGCATTTAGCTGCAGTGGAATAGTATTCTTTCCATTGGCCTTATTTGTTTGATTCTGAGCTATCAGTTATCGTCTATAACAAATGCTAAACTGCCTTTTCAGTGACATCAAAAAACCCAACAACCTATATTTTTCCTTTTACAGGTTTCCACTGACCCACGACATACTGTGTGTATGTTTTACTACTTCTGCTTATCTGCAGGCTGGGAAAGAACTGTAGATGAAAACCTTGGCTCATTTTATAAAGATTAATGGTATTGTCTATACTTTTGCACATCATACTACTATGTTGTCTTTATCCATGATGGCCCATAGTGCATGTGCAAAAGCCCGAAGAAGCATTAATTTTGGAATAGCGTCTCTTATAAATCTTTGATCACAGATTGTGACAGTTTTAAAAACTCTTTGCATATAACAGTTGCAACCTGTGGTTTGTGTGTGTTCATGAGATGACTAACAGCATTACCCACTCTCTACATGTGGGCCATGTTCTTCTAGCACCTTTCTAACCACCTACTGGCTTCCGGTATCTGTTATCAGCTCAGCCATCAGCCATAAACTGACATTTCAGCATTCAGAACCCAAAAAAGTGACAGGAGGGGCAAGAGACTGAGAGTGAGAGAGAAAAAGAGAGACTCATTTGGCAATACTTTGCTCTTGCTATTTGGCCTGGAGAAAGCTGCTCAAAGTGGTATAAGATTGTTTAGTAACAGCTGGCAAGCACCCGGGTGTGAGCCTGATTTTCAGATATGACAGGCACTTACCGGGATGTTGCCAGATACAGCTGTTTAAAAGCCTTAATAAACAGCAAGTCAATACTAATCTTTGCCAAATTAATCTTATCCTTGACAGCTCATCAGAGCAATTATGCTTGGGCTCATTGTAAACACACAACTGTCAGTGTGCGAGGCTCCGATCTGCAGTATACTATAGATTTGTATGCAGAGCCTTTTTTTCAGAACAGGAAGCTTTTCCCCCCTATTTTATTTTTCTAGCTACCTATGTTTTTTCTTGCATTGGATCAGTGGGAATGAAATTTGCCTTATAAAGTGTCTTTCCCAGCAAACCCGTAATAGATTGTGAAATGTTGACAGCTGTAGGATCCATGTGGCTGTACATTTACTAGTAGTTTTCTTTAAGTAGGCAGTTACCGTGACAGATTCTGAAATGTTCCAAGTCATCCTTCTCACTTGTCCCCTCATCCTGGCCAGGTCTGTTTTCATTCACAACTTATTGCCTTTTACAAGTCATCAGAATAGAAATGGTTGTTAATTTGCCTTAATAGAAGAAATGATCTCTGTCAGTTTCTGTTATTTTGATATCAAAGTTGGATGCCTTTGCCATGTTTGCATTATGTATCTTAGTTGTATTCTTTTAACTGATAAGTTGTTTTTGTTCCTGTTTCTTTACCTGTCTCTTGGCTCTATACATGTGACTTAGCTGAGCTGAGTCTATGAAGTAAGAACTACATTTGAGTTGTGATTTATTGTGCTGCTGGATAATAGCAAACCCAACAAAGCAAACATGACTTTGGAAAGGATGGCAAATGCTGTAATACCGGAGTTTTGATACAAAGCAATGGCTCCATCCTTTGAGGTGCTGAGAGCCCTCCCCTCCCACTAACTTCAGAGACTCAACAACGTGAGGGATACAAGTTTTATTTTTTCTTCTATTGTCAGAAGAATCAAAGAGACTACATGAATCAAATACTTACCTTGGTGACTCTGTGTGTGTGTGTGTAATGTATTAAAAAGGAGGTCAAGCTTGAGGTAGAATCATGCGTTCCATACAGCTTCTTCTTGCTGTCACTCTTCACGCAGTCAGCCACCTCACTGGTATTGTCCCCCTCAGAGCATGTGAAAGGCATGCCATGGCGTTGGGATGTGTATGGGAGGGGTGAGTATTAAGCAGATAGGGCCAGGTAGTTGGTAGCCCAGTGCTGGATAGGGGCTCGTTGATGTGCATTGTCCCCTCACCAGCTCTGCAGCGATTCTGTAGGAAAGATAAGCATGGTGCTGTTTTACCTTCCCAGCGAAGGCCCCTTCTGTTGGAGTCAGCAAATAGGATGTGGGAGTTGCTCTGGGGCTTGGTTACACAAAGCCCTGTTGTAGATGGCCCTGGCCCCTTATGCATCCAGCCAGATCTGCTCGCTTTGGAAAAATGAGGGGGGAGAAACTCTACAGTAGGTTCCTCACAGTGTTTCTTTCTCCTCCCATGGGATTTATTGTGGGAAGTGGCAATCAGGCCCATTATTTGTTAAAACCCTCATTGATTTCAATGAGAGCAGGACTGGGACCCTAGTGGGTAGTGTGTCTCCAGGATGTATCGGGCAATTGCAAGTGATGAATTCCAAAGGTTTTCCTTCTGGGACATACCTTGAGGGACAATCCAGCAGGTTTCTGATCCGATGGAGCTCATGTGTTACTATCATTCTGGCCAGGTCTGTTTTCAATGCCAACTTATTGCCTTTTACAAGTCATCAGAATGGAAATGGTTGTTAATTTGCTTTACTGGAAGAAATGATCTCTGTCAGTGTTTGTTATTTTGATATCAAAGTTGGATGCCTTTGCCATGTTTGCATTATTTAAGTATCAGGTAATTCCTTGCAGATAGTAATCAGACATTGCTTCTTCTGAGATCAGCCATGAAAAGCTGCCATTGTGGCTTCAATGCTAGATCTTTCCTCTGGAACTAAGACCAGATGGGCATAGGGATCTTACATCAATCCAGTTTTTTCACACCAAGTGCAGTCATTTAATTATATTGAATTGAAGTGTATCGACACTGCTTTGTTTAAGATACGTTTGTTGTTAATCATTGCATCCACACAGTTCTGTGCACCTTCGAATTAACTGCTCAGTGTATTGAGGAGATTTCCCATAGTGCAATGTTCTACCACTCAGCTCTATGATTTGTGATTTTTCTTGTGGTGCATTGTGGGATGGACATCTATCAGAAACTATAAGAATTCTGGCCCTGAGAGTTTATACTAACAAACTCCCATGATTCCTCTCCTGGCATCCACTAACTTAGGGATCTGAGGCAAAATCAGTACTTGGTCCTGCTAGTGAAGGCAGGGGGCTGGACTCAATGACCCTTCAGGATCCCTTCCAGTTCTATGAGATAGGTATATCTCAAATATATGTTCAGTCCCAGGTCTTCTCCAGCTGGGACGAACGTATAGTTCTCCAAAGAGAACAATCTAGGCCAGAACTTTTAAAGACGTCCACTTGAAGGCTTGTGGGGCATGGCTGCTATAATAGGTATGTGAACTCACTACTACCTGGTACTGAAAAAAGGCACTCTCAGCTGCCTGCCAGCATTTAAACCGAGAAGTGACATCTGGTCAAAATGACCCTGGAGCAGTGGAGGACACACAAGGACAGGTTGACTTGCATGTGAAACAATGCAGAATGGGAGAGTAGTTGGAGTCAGAGGCAGAATAGTTAGGAATGCGTCCACATGAACCTTAAAATGAACACACTCATGACACAATAGGTTCACTCCTGTTCCTAGGATGATTACTTATTGCAACCTAAGAGGCCAAATAAATTGGTTTAAAAACAGGCTGCATGTGGACTCAAGGCATTTCAAGGTGAACGTCATGTAGACAAGATAAACACTGCTGCTCTTTGGAAGGCCAGGCCCTACCACTGTTTCAGGCACAGAATTCCCACTGAAGTCAATGTGAATTAGTAATACTCATGAAGTTAAACATGGGCTTAACTGCTTTGCTGGATTCGGGCCAGAGTGCTCAGCATGTTGTAGGTTCAAGCTCTTAAAGACTAAGACCAAGTAGCAGTGATTTCATACAGAATAAGTATTTTATTCATGATGTATTTTTATTTACATTAATTTTTGCTTGTATTCTGAATTCTGCTTGGATATTGTAATTAATAACTTTTATACCTTTTCTGCACAGCTGCTCTAAAAAGATTAAGGTAACAAGAAAAAATCTGCCTGTCAAAGTTATAGCTGACTTTTCCCATCCCAATAATTATCTTCTCATTTTAGAACTGATGAGAGTGAAAAATGTAGTTTATTATAATATAATAAATAGAAGACATTGGGTAATTAGCAGTGCTGATATATTTCTAAAGTACTAAACAGACAAACAGTAAACTGTGAACTTAATCACGAGTTCTTACACAGTTTCAAAACAGGAAAATTAGAGCTCTCAGCTACAGTCATTTGAGTAATCACATCTGATCTGCATTATTTATTAGTTATTACATGCTCAAGTGATTCAGGTTGTACATTGCCTAAAATCATTCCAAAACAAGCATACTGTACCTTTTGTTTTTAAAAAATGTTGACTGGATTACACAATATATATTAAATCAGAATTGTTATTTTTATTTCACATAGGAAATACAAATCAGTGGTATTCATCATCAATTGGACAGGCATCCCAGTTGACATCCCCCAGTAATATGTTTTCCTAGCTATCCCTGATTTAAAACCTTGAGAATGTTCTATTTTGGCTTCTTTACTCTTTATCCTACTGCCTTGTTACTCACCAAACGTTTTAGTAAGTATTTGTGATACCCTCCTAAAGCTCAGAGCAAAGTCATTTATCTCTTATTACAAGACCTATTGCCTTCGCGATAAAATGGCTGAAGCATGTTTGTTAACTTTTCCAGTTTATTTATTTTTATTTTTATTTCATTTGACTGATTAACCAAAACTGATTGAGCTCCAAGAGGCAGCATTTAACAGACGGCGCCTTTCGGTTTATTTAGCCTGGTTGGTTTATGAGTTCATTTTGGGAAACTCCCTGTACAATGCATTAAAAAGGGAAGTACTTAAAATATCTTTTTTTCCCCCCCATTTTCCACCAGCCAAAGAAATGCAGAAATAAATGTTGGGTACTTTCATCTTCTGCCAGAAAATGCAGGTTTGGCTTGATTCATGTCATTGAAAAACTAAATAAAATATTCACATCAGTTGTGAATAATTTTTTGCCAGCAAAAGTTAACACAAAGAAACCTCTTTAAAATGCTAACAAATTTACTTACGAACACCTATATTTATTATTTCATAAATAGGCGCAACAGTTCCATTAAAAAAAGATTAAATACAGACACAGTATGAAGAAACAATAATACATAGCCATATGTAAAGGTTATAATTTAGCTGTCTCCAATCTGTTTCTGCATCTAATAAAATATCAGGTAAGCACTTGGCAGTTTTATACATAAAAGGACTTAAATGATGTTTACTAACCATTACACGTAAAGTGATTTTTTTAAAAAAAGCATTTTTAGGCAGTATAAAATAAATGTGTTTGTGCTCTTTCCCAAGACAAGTTTTTTTTCACCTTTTTATCTATTTAATGAGACAAAGCCAATATTTTTAATTAACATCATTTGGGAACACTATTTTTTCCAAATACTTTGAAAATATAGAACTATTAGTCAGTTGTTTAAAAATGAAGTAAAAATATGAATGTTTGCCAATTTAACCCCTATTGTGAGCCAGTTTCAATTACAATTAGCTACAAAAACATTCACATTTTTATACTCTAGGAGAGTGTAACATAGATGCTATTTACAAACTTGCTATGACTGCTACATCAAGCCATTTAAAAAGTCTTTAGTAGTTTCATATAAACACCCATTATGAAAACCAATGGAAAATCCAGGACTTTTATCTACAGTTGCTAAGGCAGTTACTAGCGCAGCACTTCACAGCAAAAACCAACATAAAATCTGAGTAGTCCAATTTTCCGTCAGGAAAGAAGAAAAGCAATGTCCGTTAAAGGATCTCTGAGAAAAAAAATAAAATAAAATAAAAAAAGAAAGAAAGAAGCAAGACTATTTTTTTCCAGAGTGGGTGACCCACAAGCTCAAATAGTCCTAAGTGCTTAGCAACTTGTATTTTCTAATAAAATGCAGAACTGCCTTGACTGCATAAAGCAATCCGTGATGAAAAGACTTCCCTGCAATCTTCAACAGAAAGGAGAGGTTTTCCAGATTTTCAGGTAAGGTACAGTGCTTTGTCCCTCTGCATGCCCCTGTTCAAAAAGAAATAGAGCAAACACTTTTTAAATCTGTCAAATTTTTATTAGTCCTACCATCTAACAAGAAAGAAACTTGTCATATTTCGGGTGTCGCTAGTTCCAGCCTCCCACTGAAGTACTGGTTGCACTGGTCTAACAAAAATAATGAAAACACTAACCATCATTTGTACCTGCAGAGCACGACTGGAGAATCACCGAGTGCACTACCTATGTGACTGAAATAACCTCCCAACACCCAGCGAGGTAGGGAAATGTTTTGATCCCCATTTTTCAGAGAAGGAAACTGAGGTGCAGAAAGATGAAGTGACTTGCTCAAGATGACACAGGAAGGTTGCGGTAGAGGCAAGCACAGAACTATTGTTTCCTGGCTCCCAAGGGAGGCCTTCAGCCAAGGTTCTCTCTGTACATAGATCTCCACCTTCTTGTACAGGGGTGTGTATGATGTGAAAAGGGGCTGTTAGCGGGGAGGCAGGGAGGCATGCCAGAGGCTGGGAAGCGGCAAGCTAGGGATCTGAGTATATTAGGCACAGTAACTACCTGCTGAAGACTGACCAAGAATCCATACAAAAGATAAGATAGCTATTAGTAACATTCCTCCTTGAATTGCCTCTCCCCACCCACATGTCAGGGATTCCTGGAGTAGCCTGAGGACTCTGTCATCATGGCTCTACTGGAGTTGTGCTGCATGGGATCTAGCAGAGGGTCTGAAGGGGCACCATGGTAGAGGTATAGTGCTTCTGTGTGGGTGACACTGTGGGTATGTCTACACAGCAAAGAAAAACCTGTGTCTGACCCGAGCCAGTTGACTTGGGCTGGGAATGTGGGGCTGTTTTGTTGTAGAATTCCAGGTTTGGGCTGGAACACTTCCACCCTGCAGGGTCCTACAGCCTGGACTCCAGCCCGAGCCCAAAAATCTACATAGCAATGAAACAGCCCTGCAGATTGAGCCCAGCAAGCCCCAGTCGGGTGGCTGGAGTTTCTTTGCTGTGAAGACACACCCTGTGTCTCTGTTGAATCCCCTGAAATTCATTATTTTCTGTTCTTATACCAGGCCCATCACTATAATATCTGAGCATCATGTCACTTGTTCCACTGGGGGAAAAATTCCACCCAATGATGGAAGAATTTGTAAGAAAATTCTATGAGGGGAGACTTGTGACATTTCCCTCTTAGCACAGCCCTGATCAAGCAGGAAGGAGTGATCTGTCCCTCCCAATCTTATCCTTTAATGATCAGATTGCAGTTCTCTGGCAAATTAAAGTTTTCCAGAAGTAAAATGCACTTATCTGAGAGCAATCTTTAACTGTACATGTTGAGCACTTGCTTTCATACAGTAATTCAACTACTGAATAAACACAGCACCAATACAAATGCCCTTCTAAAAAAAATCAGTAGAGAAACAGGCAACAGAGCTATTTCCCACCCCCTGCCAGACATTTGTGTCATAAAGGTTGCTCAACACCAGGTGGCATTCAATGGCTGCTTACCCATTACTGCAGTAGTCATTATTCCAGTCCCCAGTCTGTGCTGGAGGATTTCTGCACCCTGAACGAACATACTCCATTGCTTGGGTAACAACTTGTGCAGCTGTAGATGTAGGGTTGATGATATTCTGATAATCAGGCTGAAGAGTAAATCCCTGTAAGAAAAAGGAAGCCAATACAATGTACAATAAACCAAGCAGTAGTTTAAGTGCAAAAAATCTTTAAAAAGTAGCATGTGCAGAACAAAATGTCAGAGTCCTTTCCTTGTATTTATACTCTGAATTGGCAAACTTAAAACAGGCAGAAAATGTGTGTAGGTGTTTTTTATTTTTTAAAAACCTTTCCTTGATTTTGGAAACAAACAAACAAACAAACAAACAAAAAAAATGCACCAAACTGTTAGATAACACACAGTTATAGTATGGAACTAAGAGCCATACTGGGACAGAATCAATTTAAAGCTAAGAGGACAACTCAATGAACTCGGGGGAAAAAAAAGTCTGTTTGCTTCTTAGAGCTTGCATTTTGATTAAACTAAGGATACACTGGTAGTTAATTCCCAGAATATGCAACAGAATCTTTTTGAAGGATGCAGGCAGCAGGTGGCTGAGTGTTTTATTAGACTACACCTATTCACATATTGTTCTCTAAACCCTTTTTTTTCGTTCAGTCACAAAGGGACCATCTGCTTCTTCTTTTATTTGTACTTCTTTCTCAACTAAACAAAAATTCAGCCAAAGCTTTTTAACAGTTGGGGAACTAATGTAGTGAAAGCTGTTTGAAACCAAGGAGAGGAGAAAACAAATGGAGAATGGAAAGAAATGTATATTTTTTAAATGAAATATTTAGTAATTGAAAAGCAATAAAGGTTTTTGGCATATTCTTTCAATATAATAGCGTGTTTAAATGCTGTCTTTCAAAACTAGCAGAGTTGTTAGAATTTCAAGGGCACCAGGTATTGATTTACTATACCAAGTTTATCCTAAATAAACATAAAGAATGTTACTATAAGGTTAGAAATACTTCATAGTTTAGAACATATGAATGCAGTATGAAACCAAGCAGTAGTTGCTGGAAAAAAATGGAGACCAAACTCAGTGCTGGGGCAAGCAGGTATAATTCCTTTTGAAGTCAATAGAAGGTGCACTGCTAAAGCAAAGGCTGAATTTGGTCTGAAATATTTAGTTTGAAAATCTACTCTTTCTGGCCAGAGTTCATATATGGCATGCTTGTGACTAAATGCATGACTTTTCAGTTTTATTTGTTAGTTTAAATGGTTTGTATATGATTGCTTTATATACACTTTGTAGTAGGAAGCTGCTAGGGAGATTTATTTCCTGTTTCTGGTTTAATAACTGAGCCATGTTGTCTTTTTCAAAAAGAAAGAAAGAAAGAAAGACAGAAAGAAAGAAAGAATTTGTAGTTTTTGTTAGGCCCCTCGGAATGAGCCTCCTTTAAAAACAAAATGCCACTTCCCTCTTCTAATCACTCCACTGGTTCCCATTTTTCACTGCATTATATTCAAATTTCTTATTCTTATCTTCAAAGCCTTTTAGAGCCCTGTCCCCCCCCCACACTTATCATGTCCACCAATCACTCTATTAAAAATGCTAGCCTTGATCACCGACTTATCCACTTCTCCTTCTTCAGACCTTTTTCCACACTGCCTCCTCGGCATAGTATGCCCTTCATGAATTGATTCATAAGGTCAGTACCCTTTTCTCTTTCAATTCCTTCCAGAAGACCCACTTCTTCTGTGAGGGATGCCTGCAAGAAACTGGCCAACTAATGGTGGGTAGGTTGAGGGATAATGGGGTATAGCTGATGTGTAACAGATATATGGTTGTGTACAAAAGATATACACATTTTTGTTGTTACTCTCTCACCCTTGCTATGGAAGTTGCTTGTCTTCCTAGACCCTGATCCTGCAAGCCAAACTGTATGGGCCAACCCCCATTGCACTGTGGAGTCTTAGGCTGAAAGTTCTTCAGCTGTATGGACTTTGTCTTCCTGGATGTGAATTGGGTGAACCTAGTTGAGGCACTACTGGAATACAAATAATGCTTCATAAGAACAAACAATAAGTGGGTTACATTCTGTGCTCTTTAATTGAGCAAAACTCCTGTTGACTTTGATCAGAGTTTTGCTTGACTGAAGATCATAGAATTGGGTCCTGTAATATTATTGTCATAATTTGTATATAAAACACTAGTCTTGGGGCCATGTCTAATTCAGTCACAAGAGGAAATTATATAAAAGAGCATATTCTCAGGCATTTAGAATTACCTTCGTACCTTGGTGGTACATCCTCCTTAGTGATCTATTACCAGTCTTTATGAAGTAAACATATACACAGGACCATCCGATAGCGTTGGTAGCTCTAGCCACCTGTTTTAGAGAAGCATGGAGCTGAACAGGCCTAGAGAATCAAATATACTTTCTGTCTAAGACAGATGGTTCCTCAAGATCAGAGGGAGAGAACAACAGTACAACACTATAAACACTTGGGCTAGACTAAGGATGAATAAACATCTTCAGCGTGGAAGGATGTTCTGTAGTGAAGGCACTGGTCTGGTACTGATTGGAGTCCAATTCCAGGCTCTGGCCCAGAGTTCCAGTGTTACCTTGGACAAGTCACTTTGGCTCCAGTTCAGCAAAGTTTGTGCACATGAATAGTCTGACAGAGTTGGTACTATTTGTGCTGAAATGTAAGCATATGCTTAAGTGCTTTGTTGGCTCAGAGCCTTAATCCTGCTACGCCTCAGTTCTCCCATCTGTAAAACGGGTAATTATTCTTCCTTTTTGCAATCTTTGTCTGTCATGTCTATGCTGGGCTTTCCTGAAGTTTTCTACTCTCCTCAAATTAACTCCTCTCGCGTCAGCCTACCTCAGGTGAGAGTGCTCACAACAGACAACTCCAAAGATGCTCAAACAACACTCAAGTTGCACAGAGTGTTTGGATTACAGCACAGTCTCTCCAATGCATTTCTACCCTCAGCATCAGCAGCCCTTGAGCTCTGCCCCACATCCCCTGATGGATCAGCTAGCTCAAGTTTAAGGGCCTATTTAACTGGAGCTAGAGAATTTTACGTATGGACGAGAGCAGGGTTATGGGCTCACTTGAGTTATACCTCAAGCTAACACTGCAGTGAAGACATGCCTTTAAATTGTAAGCTCTTCGGGGGCAGGGACTGTCTCTGACTCTGTATGTACAGCACCTGGCAAAATGGGGCATTGAACTTGGTTAAGGCTTTGTAGGGCTACTATAATACAAATGATAATTTACACTGTTGAGCACATATACACCAAAGCGAAAGATAATTTAAGAATTCCAGAACTACTCAAAATGAAGGGCTAATAAATGATGATCATATCCAAAATGTAAACAATACATATTTCAGCCTTTTCATGTAAAGTAAGAATCTTGCAATATATATCTGCATAACACAGGAAGACAGTCTCATATTAGGCCTGTAGTAAATATTTGTGCTTTATTTATGTAAGTCCTTAACACACGATGAAATAAAAAGTGTTCAGAAAATGAGTGCTTAGAGGTCTAATTAAACAATGCTGAATGTTTTGCATTGTAATGCTCAAGAGAAAATCACCAACTGTTTTGCAACATGCCTAGAATTTTAAATTTCATTTTCCTGTGCCAGATTGAAATAAAAATAGGGGACTTGATAAAGATTAATTTGGTGTCAGAAGGGACATTTGCTCTTTAATTAGATTTCTGTAGCCCTAACTGTTTTGTTGCGCCATGATAGCAAGTCCTAAAAAGCCTGCAGCAGAACTAAACAGTGATCCTCATCTCCACACTTTACTGGGAACTAATTTCATTTCCTGCCTGTCTGGAGAGGTATTTTCAACAGGCATCAATGTTTTTGTCTTCACAACTGATTTATTCATCAATCTCAATGTGATTTTTTTAAACCTTTAAATTACATCCAAATCCTAAAGCATCTGTTTATTACACAAGGAAATTGAAAATCTGTCTGTGTGATATCATACAAAGATTTTTCCTTAAGGTTATAAAGGAAGTTGACAGATATTAATGATTTTTTTTCTCTTGACCTCATTCGAAGACATAGTGTAACAAAAAGGGGAAGAAATCTGGACAAATACAGCAGGCCCACGAGTTTATTTTATAAAATACGTAGTAGGAAAAATGAGACTATTATTTCTGGCAGGCTAGGCAATCACATTGCAGTATACCTTTATTTTCTTTTAAAAACCAACAACCAAAGGTATACGGAAATGAGCTGTTATTTTAAAAAAAACCCAGTGTACACTAATCTTCTGCCTTTTTTCGATATACACTATACGGATTCCTGCATCCATGGGTATTAGACATTAAGAGCCTTGTTGTAGCTGCCCCTGCATGTGTACAAAGGTGGGACAGAGGTAATAAAGAGCCTTCCTCCACTTTGTGCCCCACTGCAGGGCCAGTCACCATCAGTTGGCGGAGGAGGAAAGCAGGTGCTGTGCTGGACTAATTCCAGTAGCAATGCTAGGCTCACCTTCCCAGTGAGGTCAAGGAGTGGCTGGGAGACAACGAGACCATGTCCCCATCCTTCTCCACACAAGCTGACAGAGTTCAGCAAGTTTGAGAGTGGGGAGTTAACAGGAGGGAGCACCAATGTCTGTAGAGGGAGGAAGGAGGTGAATACCCTTTCAAATGACAAATGGGCTCCTACTTCAACATGTGTTTCCTCTGACCCTCAGAGGAATTTTGGTTGATTCTGCCAGAATTCTTCACAATGCTCAAATGAAGCCAATGACTTAAAGCTGATATCTAATCCACAGGACACAAGTAATTTTACTGATTATGGGCCAAATGTTGCCCTCCCTAAATCAGTGAAAAATCCTATTAGCTTCATTGAGAGTTTTATCTGTGTATAAAGACTGCCGAATTTGCTCCAGAAGGCCAAATTCTATCCTTAGAACTGACAGTTTCAGAGCAGATGCTGATATTAAGTAATACTGTATGCAAAGGTGTCTTCCACAGGTAAATTACATTTTACCACAAATCACCATGCTCCAATTAATGCAGCTCTGATTCTAGAAACCTCTAGTGCTCTCAGAAAGCGAAAAAACCCATGAGAACTTTAGGAGATAGGATCACACAGAGCCAAAAGATGAAATACTGCATATACTATTCTCCCAAAAAACAATTTAAATCCTGCTTGAGTAAATGCAAATTATAATGGACCCCTCATTCCTTTTTAATGTGCATCTACTAGGAAGATGTGTAGATATAGGTCTGCACCAGTTGTAATAATAATAAAATGATAAAAAGCCGATATGATCATTCATAGGTGCCGAATCCATGGGTGCTCCGTGGCTGGAGCACCCATGGAAAAAAATAGTGGGTGCTCAGCACCCACCAGCAGCCCCATGGATCAGCCCCTCTCCTTCCATGTCTCCTGGCCACCGGCGGGCCTGCCGATTAGTGCCTCCCCCTCCCTCCAAGTGCCTTCTTCTCACTGCAATCAGCTGTTCAGCAGTTTGCAGGAGATGCTGGAGGGGAGGAGGAGGAGCAGGGGCAGGAAGAGGCAGGGGGAGGCGGTGGAACAGATCGAGGCAGGGGTGGGAAAAGGTGGGGCGGGGAGGATGGGGCAGGAAGAGGTGGAGCGTGGTGGAGGTTTTGGGGAAGGGGTGGAACGGGAGTGGGGTCTGGGGCAGAGTGGGGCTCGAGCACCCCCCAGGAACAGGGGAAGTCAGTGCCTCTGTGATCATGATATGACAGTGATAAACCAGCACTGTTTTTGTAAAAGGAAAATCATGCCTCTCTAATCTACTAGAATTCTTTGAGTATGTCAACAGCTGATAAAGGAGAATCTGTTAAATAATGTATTTGTACTTTGAATAAACCTTTGACAAAGTTCCTCACCAGAAAGTATAAGAAAACTCTGGCAAGAAGTAATGGGGTGAGAAGTAAAGCACTGTCAAAGAACAGAAGTTAAGAATAGGAATAAATGGTCAATTTCCATATAGCAAAAGGTTATCAATGGCGCACCTCCAGGATCTGCACTATGATTAGTGTTGTTTAATATATTTATTAATAATCTGGAAAAAAGGAGTGAAGTATGAGGTGGTCTACCGTGCCGATGACAACAATTATTTACGTTAGTCAAGACTAGAGAAGACTGAAGAATTTCTAAGAGATCTATCAGTGTTTGATGTACAAGCAATGTGGTAATAAATTAAATTCTCTTTGACCTATGCAAGTTACAAGACATTAGAAGGGATCATTTGAATTACTTGTACATATTAATGGATTTTAAATTAACTACAACCACTCAGGAAAAAGAGCTGACCATCCGTATGGACAGCTGAATGTAAACACATGTTCACTGTGCAGTGTTGTGGTGAATAAAGAAAAAAAAAAAAGTTAGGATGTATAAAGACTGGGATAGAAAATACTGAAAATATTATAGTCATTCTGTACATCGATGGAATGGTCTCACCTGGACTACTGTGTTCAATTCTAGTCACCCCATCTCAGCTATGATATAGCAGAAATAGAAGGGCTTTGGGGAAGCACAATGAAAATAATCAGGGGCAATAAAACAGCTGTATATGAGGAGAAACTGAAAAGGCTGAGACTGTTTAGTTCAGAGTGGAGATGAATAAGAAGAAGTATAACAATAATGGATGCTATGCAGGAGTTAACTCAGGCAGTCCTGTTCACTTGCTTATAATACTAGAATGAGAGAACCTTCAATGAAACTCAAATACAACAAATTAAAAATTGATAAAAGATTTTGTTTTTTCCAATAGTGTAAAACTAACCTAGGAAACTCTTTTGTACAAGATATCATTGCAACTAAGAGTTTGGAATAAATACATTAATAAAAAGCAGATATTTTGGTATGGATAATGAGAGCACACACAGTTGTATTAGATAAGATAAAAACATTAAGCATATTAAATTTCAGTCTTTCACATCAAAAGCCAACCACTAATTCTAGGGTGTTAGGAAAATACTTCCCTGTCACCATCAGAATTATGACTCCCTCAATGACCTCCAACCTGTAGTAGAGATCCCAATAAGTCAGATATATATCAGAACTTCAGACTCTCCCCATGTATTTGCAGGAGAACCTACAGAAGGGTTTCATCTGCCCATCCACATCTCCAGCAAGTGCCCCAATCTTTTTTGCCAAGAAGATGGATGACCCGTAGTGGCCTTGTATCGATTATGCGGTCTCAACAAAGTGACCATATGAAACTGCTCCCCCTCATAAGCAAACTCAGACTGGATACATGCAGCTCACATTTTCACTAACCTAGACCTGCAGAGGCCTATAACCTGGTGTTTGTGTGCAAGGGAGATGAATGGAATACTGGCTTTCATACTCAATATGGTCATTGTGAATACCTGCTCATGCCCATGCAATGCTCCAGCAACTTTTCAACACTTTATGAATGATATATTTTGGGATGTACTGGACCGATCTGTCATTACTTACTTTGATGATCCTCATTTCTTCTGAGGACCAAGTTCTTCAGGACCAGCAAATGGGCGGCATTCTTGAAAGACTATGCCACAATCACCTATGTATCAAGCTGGAGAAATGTGCATGTGACTGGGACACCCTTGAATTTCTCAGGTATATTATCTCATCCAACAGATTGGCAATGGAATGCCACAAAGTGGCAGCCAGCATGAAATGGGCATCACCAAAGGATGTACACAGAATCCAATACTTCTTGGCTTTTGTTAACTTCTACAACTGATTAAGAGAGCTTTAAACTAGGATTTGGGGGGAGATTGTTGGGAGACGTTCAGGTAATCTCCACACTGGATGTTACCATTGAGAGGGAAGAAAATGAAGTAAGTAAGGATACAGTTGTGGGCAGGAGGAAAGGTAGTGTAGATACCATTCTAATAGATGATACTGGGGGTAGAACGTCTGGGCCTAAACGGGTAAAGAATGTGAGCGAAGCTAAGCAGCAAAAATTAAGATGTTTGTACACCAATGGAAGAAGCCTAGGTAATAAAATAGAGAAACTAGAGTTACTGGTGCAGAATGTAAAACTGGCTATTATAGGGATAACAGAAACATGGTGGAATAGCAGTCATGACTGCAGTATAGGTATTGAAGGGTATGTGCTATTTAGGAAAGACAGAAATAAAGGCAAAGGTGGTGGAGTAGCATTGTATATCAGTGATGAGATCGACTGTAAAGAAATAAGAAAGGATGGAATGGATAAGCCAGAGTCTGTGTGGGCAAAAACCACATTGGGGAAGAAAGCTACTAGAGCCTCCCCTGAGATAGTGCTTGGGGTGTGCTACAGACCGCCGGGATCTGATCTGGATATGGATAGAGACTTCTTTAATGTTTTTAATGAAGTAAACACTAATGGGAATTGTGTAATCATGAGAGACTTTAACTTTCCAGATATAGACTGGAAGACAAGAGCTAGTAATAGTAATAGGGCTCAGATTTTCCTAGATGCGACAGCTGATGGATTCCTTCACCAAGTAGTTGCTGAATCAACAAGAGGGGATGCCATTTTAGATTTGGTTTTGGTGAGTAGTGAGGACCTCATAGAAGAAATGGTTGTGGAGGACAACCTTGGTTTGAGCTATCATGAGTTAATTCAGTTTAAGCTAAATGGAAAGATAAACAAAAATAGATCTGTGACTAGGATTTTTTATTTCAGAAGGGCTAACTTAAAAGAATTAAGGAAATTAAGAGGGAAATGGATTGGACTGAAGGACTTGTGGATCTAAAGGTGGAGGAGGCCTGGCATTACTTCAAGTCAAAGTTGTAGAAACTATCAGAAGCCTGCATCCCAAGAAAGAAGAATTCATAGGCAGGAATTGTAGATCAAGCTGGATGAGCAAGCATCTCAGAGAGGTGATTAAGAAAAAGCAGAAAGCCTACAAGCAGTGGAAGATGGGAGAGATCAGCAAGGAAAGCTACCTTATTGAGGTCAGAACATGTAGGGATAAAGTGAGAAAGGCCAAAAGCCATGTAGAGTTGGACCTTGCAAAGGGAATTAAAACCAATAGTAAAAGCTTCTATAGCCATATAAATAAGAAGAAAACCAAGAAAGAAGAAGTGGGACCGCTAAACACGGAGGATGGAGTGGATGTTAAGGATCATCTAGGCATGGCCCAATATCTAAACAAATACTCTGTCTCAGTCTTTAATGAGGAGCTTAGGGATAATGGCAGGATGACAAATGGGAATGAGGATATGGAGGTAGATATTACCATATCCGAGGTAGAAGCCAAACTTGAACAGCTTAATGGGACTAAATCGGGGGGCCTAGATAATCTTCATCCAAGAATATTAAAGGACATGGAACATGAAATTGCAAGCCCCCTACCAAGAATTTTTTAATGAGTCTATAAACTCAGGGGTTGTAGTATATGACTGGAGAATTGCTAACATAGTTCCTATTTTTAAGAAAGGAAAAAAAGATCATCCAGGCAACTACAGGCCTGTTAGTTTGACATCTGTAGCATGCAAGATCTTGGAAAAATTTTTGAAAGAGAAAGTGGTTAAGGACATTGAGGTCAATGGTAATTGGGACAAAATACAACATGGTTTTACAAAAGGTAGATCATGCCAAACCAACCTGATCTTCTTCTTTGAGAAGGTAACAGACTTTTTAGACAAAGGAAATGCAGTGGATCTAATTTACCTCGATTTCAGTAAGGCATTTGATACAGTTCCACATGGAACTGTGTCATGAATTATTAGTTAAATTGGAAAAGATGGGCATCAATATGAAAATTGAAAGGTGGATAACGAACTGGTTAAAGAGGAGACTACAATGGGTCGTACTGAAAGGCGAACTGTCAGGCTGGAGGGAGGTTACTAGTGGAGTTCCTCAGGGATCGGTTTTGGGACCAATCTCATTTAATCTTTTTATTATTGACCTTGGCACAAAAAGTGGGAATGTGCTAATAAAGTCTGCGGATAACACAAAGCTGGGAGGTATTGCTAATACAGAGAAGGACCGGGATATCATACAGGAATATCTGGATGATCTTGTAAACTAGAGTAATAGTAATAGGATGAAATTCAATAGTGAAAAGTGCAAGGTCATGCATTTAGGGATTAATAACAAGAATTACTGCTATAAGCTGGGGACACGAATCAGTTGGAAGTAACAGAGGAGGAGAAGGACCTCAGAGTATTGGTTGATCACAGGATGACTATGAGCCGCCAATGTGATATGGCCGTGAAAAAAGCTAATTGGTCTTGGGGATGCATCAGTGAGGTCATTTTTCCAGTAGAGATAAAGGAGATTAAGTACCGATCAAGACTGTTGAAACCTTCATCCGGATAGCTGGTGTGCCAGTTCTTGGGTCTCCCATGTTATGAAGGATAAGGATGCATAAACTGGAAAACAGGGTACAACAAGAGAAGGGGCCTAGGGATGAAACCCGAGGAATGGAAAAACTGTTCTTATGTAAAGGAAGGCTTCAAAGAGCTGGCTTGTTTAGCTTAGCCCAAAGAACTAAAATTCCAGGGAAAGGGAAGAAAAGGAATTATTAGCTCCAGTACAATTGCACAGAAGGTTACTGCCATCAGAATTTAAGAAACTTTGAAATTTAGATGAAAGTTTTAACCCATTAGAAGTGAAGTTCTGGAACAGCCTTCCCAAGCGAGTAAGTGGGCCACAAAGACATATCTGGCTTCAAACTAAGCTTGAATAGTTAGGAGGGGATGGATACTGGGGAAAAAATACACTAATTTTGGATTATTGGTCTTTTTTACATTTAGCGATAATATGCCAATGGCTTGTGATGGGATGTTGATGGGGTGGGAATCTGAGTTACTGCAGAGAATTCTTTCCTGGGTATCTGGCTAGTGAGTCTTACCCACATGCTCAGGGTTTAGCTGATCACCATATCTGGGGTCGAGAAGGAATTTTCCTCCAGGGCAGATTGGCTGAGGCCCTGGGTTTTTTTTGCCTTTCTCTGCAGCGTGAGGCATGGGTCACTTGCTGGAAGACTCTCTGCATATTAAAGTCTTTAAACCATAATTTGAGGACTTCAATGGCTCAGACACTGGTATGATACAGGAGTGAGTGGGTGAGATTCTGTGGCCTGCATTGTGCAGGAGTTTGGACTAGACGACATAATGGTCCCTTCTGACCTTAAAGTCTATGATTATATGTTTTATCCCAGGATTCTCTGTGTTGGCTGCTCTTCTCACAGCCCTAATGCGGAAAGGAATTCAATTTGTATGATCCCCAGAAACTCAGGTTGCTTTTGATAATCTGAAGCAGAGATTCATCAACAGTTCCCATCTGGATTCACCCAGACCCTGCCACACTGTTTATGGTGGAGGCAGATGCTTTGAACATTGTGCTAGGGACAGCTGTAGCTCAATCCAATGCTCCCGAAGAGTGGCTTCACCCATGCATATTTTACTCACGAAAACTCACTCCTGTTGAGGGGAAATGTGACACACCGGACAAATAACTGCTGGCCATCAAAATGGATATCAAAGAATGGAGCCACCTTCTGGAGGAGTCTAGATTCCTTGTCCAAGTTCTCATAGATCATAAAAACTTGGAATACCTTAAGATGGCCAGGCACCTGAAAATACCCGCAGGCATGCTGGTCCCTCTTCTTCACACAATTCAGGTTTGTGGTCACCTACCATCCTGGGACACAGAACAGGAAGGCAGAGGCATTGTTGTGGAGGGATGAGAACTTTGATCCTGGAAAAAAAACTAGGTCCACAATTCTCGAGCCCTCAAACTTCATTTCTTCCATCATAGCCTCCAACCTGATAACTTCTATCCATTCTTAGTTGCCCCGTGACCCCTTTGCCATTCAAATCCATCAAGCCTTAGACCAAGAGCAGGACCAGACCTCTGCCGCATTCATGTTCCAGGACAGGATCTGGTATCATGAAAGATGAATTTATGTACCTGAAGGGTCTACTCAGCTTCAAGTCCTACAACTCTGCCATGATGCTCCCGTGGAGCGTCACTCTGGCTGTTCCAAGATGCAAGACCTAGTGTCTGGGAGCTTTTGGTGGTCAGCTGTATGTGTCTTGTTTTGCCTTATGTAGTCTCCTGTGATATTTGCACTCAGACCAAGACACCGGTTCAAGACTGCTGTGTCTCTTCCAAACTTTACCCTCTCTGTTCTGGTTTTGGGCTATCATTTCCATGTACTTTATCGTGGAATTACCACCCTCCCAAGGCCACACTACAATTCTAGGGGTGATCAACCACTTAACCAAGAGAGCACACTTTGTTGAATACAGAGTGCTTCCCTCTGCTCAGGAAACAGCTCACCTGTTTGTGAACAACATCCTTCATCTCCATGGCTTGCCTATGAGTATGGTATCTGTCCAGGGACCACAGTTTACTTCCTGCTTCTGGTGGGAATTCCCATGCCACCTGAGTATAAACATGCCAACCTCTATGGCCTATCACCCAAGCAACAATGGTCAGTCTGAGGAAGACAACTAGATCTTAGAACAGAACCTATGTTGCTTTCTAAACTATCATCACGATGATTGGCTCTCTTTGATCCCTCATGCTGAGTTTATCTAAAAGAATGCCACTAACGCCTCCTTTGCTAATTATGGTCTTCATCCTCACATTCATCTACAGATCCCCTTGAAATTGTCCATGCCAATTGTCACTGAACTCACTAGTAGGTATACCAAGAACTCCAGAAGTAGTTAGAAGTCACCAAGGCAACTTACAAATGGTATGTGAAGTGGTCCCACCAGCCAATACCAGGCTTTGAGGTAGGGGATAAGGTTTGGTTGTCCACCCAGAACGGGCGATCAACTTGCCCCTCTGCAAAGCGGGACCAGCAGTAACTAGGTCCTTTACAGATCACTAAACAGATTAACCTTGTTACATTTAGGATACAGCTAACAGATTTCCTCCAATTCATCCCATCTTCCACATCTTTCTGCAAAAACCCTTAGTCAAGAATCCCTTCCTATTTCATTCTACAAACTACTCCCCTGCCTACAACTGTCCATGTCCAAGAAGAATAAGTTGTTCGGAATTTACTAGACTTTTGCTGGGTCCAAGGAAAACTACAATATCTAATTCAATGATTCCTACTCCAATCACTAGATTAGACCACCTATGTCCCAGGTGCCTGACAATGCATTTGGTATCTTTGATAGACATGTCAGATTTCTTGAATGAGAAATATGGGTAAAAGATTCCCATTCCTATTTCAGGACATCATATTTTACACTGCTTTTTTAATTTTGTGGGGAGTAGGCAAAAAGGGTCACATAATTTTTTATCATATTGTATGTTATGTCAGGAAAGCGAAAGGTACAGTATAACACAGATCTATTTATGGACTTCAGGATGCCTATTTTCTACAGTGTATGTTATGCCCCAGGCTAGAAATGGCACTGCCCACCATATGTAATATGTTGTAGCCAGCAGCTTCTGTTATAAGTGGCAGTTCTTTCAAGCTGTTGAAATATATGCAACATGCTACAAGAAGTGGTAGTCCCACTTTTTTCTTTCCTTCTGGGTAATGTTCAACATGATGCAATGGAAGCTACTGAAGTCACATTTTATTTAATATATTTTGTTATATGTAATTTTTGAATAATGCACCATGGAACAATGTTTAGATTTATGTGATGATGATGATGATCATGGCATGGTGCCAATAACCGGATATGCTATTTAAAACCATCCAACTCCTGCATTGCACCTTCTATTAAGTATAATTGTATTATCCAAGGAATAATCAAGCAAGATTTTCAAACCTGGATTCATAAATTGTGCCCACAAGCTTTGTGCATACAAGGTATTTGAATAAACAAATTGGGTATTTCAGAAACCTGGAAGGGCATAAAAAAAGAGCAGAAAACATTGAGCATGAAACGTAGTAATGGGCCTGCACCTTGCCTAGCCATTTATAATAAGTGGGTGTAAAATACGCAATTCTAACTTGGTAGGATTTTACACTCACTTTACAATGGTGCAAATGATTATACAAGGTGTAATGGAAAATTAGGCCCAATTACATCTAAATCTTGCAATCTCAAGATACACACCTCCTTACTCCCTTTCCCAAAATCATCAATTCTGGGCTATTTTTTAGAAAATAAAACTTTATTTACTGAGAGCCAGAACCTTTTTAAAATTATTTAGCTCCAGTGAAGTTGCACTGCTTTACATCACTAGAGGATTGGGACCTGAAAGTCCATATCATGAGGTTTCCAGTATGTAGTTGGGCCATACTCAATCAGACTCCCACTAAAATTCAATGGGAATTTGTTAGAGCAGGGACTCAGTATGAAAATGAATAAAACTTCAATATGAACATCAGGAACTGGTCCCTTATTTCCAGTATCTTACTTTACAAACTGTGTCTTTAAATCAACATTTTTGGAATCTTAACATTTCACCTGTTCATTAGGTTATTTTCTACCTCACAGGATGATTTCACTGAGTAACAGTAATATTTTTTGTAAAAGAAACTCCCTTTCCTATGGGAGAGAATTTTAATGTTCAGGAGCCAATCTTCAGGGGCAGTTGGTTAACTTTACTCACATGAGTTGTCCTGGTGCAGCTCATAGGACTAGTCATATGAGTAAAGTTGCTCACGTGCTCACGTAGCTGCAGGACTGGGAGCTGGGACTTCAGCACTAGAATGTTGCAAAATTAAAGATAAACCATGAATCAAAAAAATCCTACATTAACTACTGGAAGACCAGTTTTACTGATTCAGATGAAAATCTGTTCCCCAAACAGATTGAAAGCTCATGATTTAGAACTTACTTGCTGCATTGTAGGTGAATGTAAAGCAGACTGGACCTGCATTGGGAGTTGGTTTCCAATGGACTGCTGCATTGTAATGGGTTGGTGTTGCTGTATGTTGAGATGCTGGTGGAGAGGTGGGCTAATCTGAAGCGGTGGAGGTGGGGACACAGCCATGTTTGCTATGGAAACAGTCACTGGCATTTGGTTGTTGGGCTTGGGTGCAATATTCCTGGGGATATTAGCGTGCATGGCAGTTATGTGCGGATTCATTCCGGATTGTTGGTGATAATGGGAGCTTAGGTACAGTGCGGAATGAGCCTGTGTGGGCCCATGGAACACTGACTGTTTTGAGTTAATCATCTGAGGTGGTTGGGACGCCTTAACATCAACAGGTTCACTGTAGCTCTGTTAAGAAAACAAACAAACAATCTTTAGAGACAGATAACAGCTGTTTTTCTGAGATCTATTTACTGCACAAATGAACCTCTGCATCATTCCATGCCTGACCAGAATACCTTAGTGTTCTACAGTTATACTCTGAACCACAGTGCAGTGGTAATTTCCCATAGTATACCGGAGAATTTTGTTCTGTAACAAATACCCATGTTTCCCCTTTTCTTCTCTGCTCGCTATATGAAGAACTCCTTTATGACAGCACTCATCTCAGCAGCATACATCAGTCATGGAGATGCTATTTAAAATGTTCTTACAGTGGAGACTGGTTATTACTCTTAAATAAATAGAAATAAAGTTAACTCTTACACACCACACAGATTTTTCTTCACTCCCGTAAATACAGCCCCTCTGCTTCCTGGCTTGACATTTTGATATTGCAAAACTTGGAAATGATGTTACTGACATGATAAGCTACTCTGCAAATGAAAACATGGGTCCAAACCTGCAACCCTTACTCACATAAGCAGTCATTACTTCTGTTATTAGTCCCCTTTAATTCAATGAGACCACTCAAGTGAAGAAATATTATTTGTGAGGTAATAAGGCAATAACTGAATAAAGCACTGGACTGGGACTCAGGAGACTTGGTTCTGTTTCCATTCCTGGCTCTGCCAGTGACCTGCTGGGTGACCTTAGGCACTTCTCTGCTCAGTGCCTCAATTTGCACATGTGTAAAATGGGGATAATGATACTGACCTCATTAGTAAAGCACTTTGATATCTACAGATGAAAGCACCAGATAAGAGGCTGGTATTATCATGAAGGGTGGCAGGACTGGGCACTACGGTTGTGTCACTGAATCAAACTAAAATTCCAGTGTTGGCATAGTTTATTTTTAAAATATTCTGTGTTAGGATTACATCCATGTTCACATCAACTGTGTTTTGTAGATTGTGAGTTTGAAAATAGTATAGGCATATTGAATAATTAATTTTTAAGCAGAACCCTCTCAATGACTTCAATGAAGGAGTTCAGCTTAAAAACTGATGGTACCATTTGGCCTATGTTTGACTACATGCAAACAAGAAAATTGTCTCAATTGGCCCTGAATAATACAGCACCAAAATAAATGAACTGAGAAAATAAATAGAGCTTTTCAAAATAATTGCAGAGTTTGTCTTGTTTTCTTGCAGAAATTATGAATATTTTCAATAATAAATAGTTCTAATGTTTATACATTGTTACTCTGAATTTCTACTAAATTTGTTCTGTTCTCCATGCACTCAGTTTCTTAGAACTTCCAACTGAGTTGTAAACTAGATATGTTCAAGTAAATGCCAAAAAGAGTTAAAGATTAACCATCCAGTGCTTATGTGTGAGTACCTGAATAATAATGTAGCAGTTAAGGAAAGGTTGTAGTGTATTTATAACTAGTGAAAGGTGAAACATGCTGGAAAAAATGGTAAATGTCCCTCTGGAAAAAGAAGTCACTGTATCAAAACATAGGCTGGAAGATGCATACATACCATTATCCTACCAATGCCACGTCATGTTTGTTTAGTTTTCAAGTCAAAATAAGTTTCACGTTACTTTCAGCATCAGTTGAGCCTGTGAAAGTCTATTTGTATGCTTTCTGATGTATGTGCCATCACCAATAATCAGCTAATAGGCACATTACAGAAACTGGTTCATTATCTGTGATGATATACAATGAAAAAGATGATAATTTCATTTTCCCAAGTCAAGTTAAAATACTGAAGCAGAAAACGTATTTTCTCCAGTAAATTAAGGAAAATTACATAAAAATGATAAAACGAATGCAAATCTCTGTCTCTCTCCCTGTACAGTATGCACTACACACACCCACATATGCAGATTAAGATACAGACAGATGCACACATACACAAAATGACACATGATACCTGATAGCATATGCAAAATCCATCCCAGTTTTACCAACAGCACATGCATAGCAGGAGGGCAGGATAGTAAAAGCAATGAGGACTGGCTAACAGGCCTGCCAAAGCCTCATAGATCTGTTGACTGAGGTGCCTGGTGAAGATGCTGTGTTCCTCACATACTAGGAGTAATGCTGTATCTTTTTTGAAAAACAATAATGTCCCCTTGGGGTACATATTTTCCAGCCCTCTGTGTTGTCAGGATGTTTCCTTGATAGGGTGACCATATGTCCCATTTTGGCTGGGACAGTCCCTTTTTTAAGCCCTGTCCCTGGCATTGTGACTTTTTTTGGCAAAACTGGGCATTTGCCCTGTTTGCTCTTGCCAAATGAGTTGACAAGAGCAAACAGGACAAATGCCCAGTTTTGCAAAAAAGGTGGGGCATACCTCCCTAGGGACGTATGGAAGAATGTTGAGGAGTGTGAGGGGCAACGTTTTGAGGAGGCAGACAGGAGCCTGGCCAGTCTGTCTCTGCTATGTTCTGCCCCCTAATCAGGGAGCAATGGAGTAACATGTGCTCACTCTGCAGCCCAATTAGAGGGCAGTGCAGTCAGGGCCCTAATTCAAACTCTTCTCTGTTTGGGCCATGGAGCCGCAACTTGTGGGACCCAGACCCTACCAGGCAACCCAGCTGGTAAGTGCCTGACTGGGTTCTGCAGCATCTGCTTGTGCTGGGGCACCAAGTGTGGCATGGTCCCCCACCCCCACCACAGCCTCCCAAGCAGTCCCCACAGCTCCCACCCCGGTCTCATATCCTCCCCACCCATCGTCCTTCAGGGTTGGTCACCAGAGACCTTTCCAGACCTCCTCCCAACTCCTCAGTCTGCCTCTAGTTGCCTGCGTCTGCCACATCCCGGCTGCCATTTAGGGAGGGCGGCGGGGGACATCTGCCCCACCTGAGTTTCGTACTGTTGGCTGGGAGTGACCTCCTCCTGGTCCCCCATTGTTTGCTCCTCTCTCCCCTTCCCTCCCCTCTCCGACCAGGAATCGCCTCCTTCAATAACAAAGTCTGAAATGGCCCTGCATCCTGGCCTTCCCCCACCTCCCCAGGGCTGCTCTCTGGAGTCTCGATCCCACCCACTACCTGGAGCCTCCTTTCTGCCCCTCTGCTATCCCAAATCCCAAAGGGGCATCACACTGCTAACTGGATCATAGTCCAATAGCTTCACCTCCTGGCTCCGAGCCAAAAGTATTCACACTCACACACACAGATCCCAGCCCAACTCAGTCCTCTTCCCCCCACTCCCATCTCTTCAACTTGGCTCAGCTGGGGGCAAGGAGGAACATCTGTGGGGGCGCAGGGGATGAGCAGTGATGCCAGGCAGCTTGGGCCAGCCCTGTGCATCCTGTTTTCAGGCTAGGGAAATATGGTCACCCCACCTGATCCTCCCACTGCTCTCCATGATGTATTTCCTTAGAGCAAGGACAGGATTCTAAGGATTCTTCCATTGTGATATTTTTCTGTGTATATACAGGCAAAGATTCTGTCATACTCCTCTTTAAATAGGGAGATACACTGAACCAAATTCATTACTGTTGTAACCCCACTGCTTTCAATGCACTTATATAAAGGATGAATTTGGCCCATTATAATAAATTAATTTACAGGATACTAGATCCTGTGGATCAAATAAGCAGCTGCAACTCCCATTTCAGTTATTGGTAGTTGCACAGTCTTATGCTGGGGATGAATATCACTTTTTTTACTTCCCAGAAGAGTGTCTGCCAGCTGGATCAAAAAGAATTTGCTCTGATTGTTTCAAGCCAGCAGTAATTCTTCCATATATTTTTCACAATATGCTGATGCAATTCACAGCACTCTAGGCCCAGACTAAGCAAGTATTTTACAGTGACTAAGAATGTTTTAAATCATATGTGATTTGAAGTCCTAAAGTGTCCAATATTAGTGTAAAAGACATACATATTATCAGTTATTGGGAATCTGGATAAACAAACCCATTAAGTATAATTCCCCAGCATACTATGCTTTCAGCTTTCTCTAAGGCTAGGGATGAAACCTTTTCTTTTGTAAGCAGCACTGGAGCTAATGAGATAGGTGATACCAAAAATGCTACAGACTTCTCATATATGCCTTTATTATCTATTACATACAAAAATGTGATTATACAGCACAGGCCATATTCTGCCCTCCCAGACACACATACAGCTTGCATTGATTGCATTGATTTTCAGCTGGAGTTGTACCTGTGTAACTGAGAGCCGAATCTGTTCCTACATAAGGACACTACATGTTACTGATAAAATATGAATAATGAAAGAGGGAATCTGACTGGTTGACAGAGCCTCTAGCTGTTCAGGTATTGGGCATAACTTTGCAGACCGAAACTCGTTAGCCAATCTGCCATTTGAAAAGTCATTCTGCTTATCTAAGGAAAATAGTACAGGAAAACATATTAAAGATCCCTATTTACTTGTTTAATTAGACTTTGGACCATAGAAAACATGGAAGACAAATATATTCATCCCCAGGGTTCAGCACTAAGGTACCAACATGAATTTATGATCATAGTCACCAGCTAATTTTTATGCCTGATGCTACACATGTACAATTCTAGACCTTCTGCTCCCTATACAGGTCTCTACCACCTGAGCTAAAGGAGAATCCTTTTTAATTCTAGGAGTGGTAGGACTTAAAAGTTCTGTAGATCAATTGCTAGAGGATGACAGAATCTCATATACAGTCTATCAGTAGGGAGCACATACACATTAGCCAGTACATTACAGGATTGCAGATTAGAATACTAGTTTTTCACACCAGAACCCTATACCTTCCAGTGGCTCCCACTCACTATTGAGTTTAATTCAAAGTCCTGGTCCTAATCTTTTAAGATTTTAATAGGCAATATCCTAATCTATCAATATCTTAGGATATTGCCTCTCCATATGTAAGCCTCCAAGACTGCTGCATGCAGTGTAAACCTACCAGAAGATGGAGGGAGGCAGTTTTTGTGTCAAGTATGAAGGTATGGAACACCATCCCAAAAGATGTATGCCTGTCTTCTGGGCTCAATGCAAAACTCACCCTTTTCACAAGAGCCTACTATGACAGACTTCCCCCACCCCCGTATTCACACCTTATACACTATTGTAATAATCTTTGTTCAAAATATGCCTTGAATATCTGAAACTCATAGTTTGTTGGTCACTACTGTCCTGATAAAGTATGCGTGGCAAGATTGTATGTGAAGTTATAAGATTCCCCTGTATGGTGTTATTAACACATGTTCCAAACCCCACAGCCCTGCCCAAACAGAGGTTGGAAAACAGGTCTGTCCTAAACAAAGAGATGTGTGCTCTGCTTAATTTTTGTTTAAGTAGTAAAACAATCATCAAGCAGGAAGGGAAGACAAAGGAAGTTTAAACAGGTGGAAAAAAAGCAGGGAACATCTTTCCACATACACTCTTTGTCTCCTGATATCTAGCTGGAAATGTTTTTCAAGAAGGGGGCTGAAACTATAAAAAGGAGGGACAAACACCCCAAGACAGCCCTCCATCCCCGTCCATCACATTCACTGTACCTGAAGAGACAAAGGAACCAATGGTTGGGCTTGGGGAAAGGGTCCTGATGATCTGAGAGTTTGGTCAGTAATGCTGCTGGGGCATGTGGTGAGAAACTTTGCTTGAATCTAATATAGTTTAAATTAGGCATTAGTGACTGTTTTATCATTATTGTTCTTGTAACAATTTCTGACTTTTATGCCTCATTACTTGTACTCACTTAAAATCTCTCTCTCTGTAGTTAGTAAACTGGCTTTTTGTTTTATCCAATCCAGGGTGTTCAAGTTGAAACGTTGGGTGACTCCATTTGGGGCAACAAGTTCCTTACAGGAATAACAGACTCAGTATATCTGTACTGTCAAGGAGAGGTGTGGGGGGAAATTTAAGGCTGGGAGTGTATTGGGGTCACCCTGTGGTAAACTTTAAGGCTGGTAAGAGCCAAGGTGTGGCTGGCTGGCTAAAGCACACAAACAGATATAGCTGGGAGTGACTAACACTCTGGAGGCTGTTTGTGAGCAGCAAGCCATTGTAAAGGGTAACCAGATTACGGGGCGGGGTGACACAGCTACACATGAGCCTAGATTGTACCCTGGTATGTCACGCTTAGAACAAAAGCCCAGAGGAACAAAGAGAAAGGGAAGAAAATGGGCCATGTAGAAAGAACGGAAAAGCAGGGGAGTGAGAAATGAAAAGAAGCAAATAAAATAATGAACATCTTTAAGTATAAGCAACCAAATACCAGGAGTATGAGAGCAAGCCCACTTTTGCCATTCTTATTTTACTGTATATATTGGTGCTTAGTTGCTGCACAGGTTGGGGTACTTTATAAATGAGAGAGATAATTTAGATAATAGAACTTCAGTCCCTTTATCTTTCCCTGCATGTCCCTCACCAATCCTGCTGCTCTCCTCTCCTGCTCTTGAGCAGTGAGCCTTCCCTTTCCCATTCAAAGCTCCCCTGTTCAGTGCCACAACTCCTCATGCCTGCCTCTAACCTAAAGCCAACCATCATCTCGCCTTGTCTCCTCACACAGAACTGCTCTGAGAAACATGATGGTTCCTACTTGCCCTAGACCTGACCTCACAGTGCAGTACGCTCACCTCCTCCCTGCTGGTCCTTATTCAGAGAGTCACACTATGAATGTGTGGTGGATGGAGCAGGCTATGCCAACAAAGCAGGCAGGCAAAGGAGGCGATCCCATCAGAGGAAAGGTCATACTGGAATTTGTTCCACCCTACAGTCCTCAGCTAAGAACAGATATTCTGATCAATACAATGGTCCCACAGATACTAGCTGTCACTCAGGTTACATCCACCAGGCAATCTGATAGCTTCATTAGGATTAGGATTTTCTTCTTCAGTTTGAATTAGTGTAGACTATGGCGCCTCAAATCTGTAACTGGTTTTTGAAACTATCACTTGTAGATCTTAGTAGGCAACCAGCAACTGAAATCTGTAAGTGAGAGTTTTTATTCTCATTCTGAGTTGTTTCTGCTTTCTGGCTACTGGTGGCTTTTCTGAGTGACTGAAAATAAAGCAAGGGTAAGTCTTTCATATGGCAGCATTCTGTAGGTCTGATCCAGAGCATACGGAAGTTAATAGAAAGTTTCCTGTTAACTTCAATGGGCCAAAACTTTTATCCTACTAATAATGAGTTGGTTTTCCATCTCTGTTTCCATGAAAGCAAAACAGGAACTGGTCAAGTGAAGCTGAGATCAGTTTTAGCTGATGACTGATGGTCTTCACTTGTGCTTCCTTAGAAGTGTAAGTAGAAAATTTAAAATTAGTTACACTTTTTTTTATTTTGCCCTTTCAAGCCTTGTTTCTGCAGATAGTATGCTGTGCCATACACAAGCACATGTGCACACGTGCATGCGCGCGCACACACACACACACACACACATCCAGTTGGAGAAAAAAAGCTGTGGAATATATTTGCTTTGTTATTTTCAACATTTTAAACTACCAAATGATATATATTTGAATTAAATTAATAAATACTTTTACAGTTATGTTATTAAAAACTCAAAACTCAAAAATTATAAAAAACCTCAACTTTTGCCAAGAGATACCACACAGTTACCACCATCATTCTACATGCAGAGAAACACTGGTAACTCAGAGATCTCTGTGTGATGACTGGCAAAATGGACAATGACCTTTTAAGAAACTGTCCATGATGAAGAGACATTTGCAGAGCCACCTTTCTGTTCACAATCAGGGACAACGGAAGTTTGTATTAAACTAAAATTATACGCTGCATTCTTGATTATATTTATTCAGGTAACAGACACAAAATACCCCAAAATGTGGCCAACATACTCACCAAGAATCAGTAGCGTCCTGCTGGATTGGAACATTTATTTTTAAATTTCAGAACAGTTCTTTTTCAGAATCAACAGCATTCACAGCAACAGATTCGGTGTTTTGTGGTATGAGGAAAATGTCTAAAGGGTCCCAAAGCTTCTGAATGGAGTACTGTAAATTGGGTGGTATCTAGACTAGCTAGGGCCAATATCATCAGAAATATTTCTTTATTAATGTGAACAATTAGACTTCACTACATAATCAACTTTGAATAAACTTGAGGAATAGCTGAATGTTCACACATAAATGTTTCTGGTACCTTTGGCCCTCACCAGCATCTATAAAATAAGTGATCGAAGATCTACAGGGTCAGGGCCTGATTCTCATTAACACTAATGCTACTTTATACCACTCTAGCAGTGTAAAGGGCTTATAAATGGGTGTAAATATAATATACTCCTACTTTCCCTTTACTCTGCCAGAATGGTGTAACATAGCCTTAGTGTAAATGAGAATCAGGACCTCAGAGTCTGGGGTCTGTTTGGATTAGCACTATAAAGTCTGGAAGAGCAAAACTTTTATGTGAACATTTCAGAATGTCAAAAAAGTTATAGGTTGATGCAGGTTTTGGATGAAGGTTGTCAACACATGAGGTTTCTTATTTTATTCATTCCAAATAACATATACTGTACAAATCTATTATACCACATGTGGTAGGTTCCAAAGTCTTTAGACACATCATAGATACCTGAGTACGAGATGGGCCAGCTATTGGTTGTCATATACTGTTAGCCAATGTGGTTCTGAAGGAGAACATTTTAAAATCTGAAGATACATTTTATTATCATCTATGGGGGATTGTCATGGATTCATTAAGGCCATGTAGGTAGAGAAGGATGTTTTATGAATGTAACCTGAATAAATATGCTGAAGGACATGTGACTTTAATTTGATACCAGTATCTTTATTCCCCAATTGAGAGGCATAGAGAGGCTCTAAAAATGCAGTTCTAATAACCTTATACCAACCATTCAATCCCAATCACTTAGAAACAAACAAGGGCCTTCTCAAAATCAAAAATCTCTCAAACTAATGTGATCTCAAAATCTCCATCATTTTGGGCTTCAATCTAGTGAGAACGTCTCTGGGTCTTGGCACTGCTGAAAGGGAAGCCTCACATGTATTTGGCCTCAAACTTTGGCCTGAACGTAATCTGAACGTCACCATCTCTGTCCATCTCTCACTATTTAAAGTCTGTGAGAGATCGTTAGCGGGTGTAAATCAGCACAGCTCCCTTGACTTCAAAGCAGCTATGCCAATGTACACCAGCTGAGAATCTGTTTCTATTTGTTACTGGATGTTTTAGTAAATGTAGAACTTTCCAACGCCAACACAGGGTGGAAAATGAGGAGAATAGGATTCTTACTAACTGCATATTAAAAACTCTAGTGAAATGGAAACTAACTTACATTCTTGTTTTACTGTTTGATGTAATTATTTCAAGATAATTCAAGTTAAGTTGAAACATATTGTGTAAGGGTAAATTGTAACATTAAGTGATAGACTTTCAGCAGAAGCATCAAAAGGAACATGCATAAGGCAGGCAAACGGCCACCTGGAGCTCCTTGGCAGAGCAATTATTGCACTGCCCTTAAGAAGGTGCAGCATTTGGTCTCCTTAGTGATTGACTGACTCAGTTCTGCCATGGCCATGACACCTCACTACTGCCTCCCTCCCATTCACCCTCACAGAGGTGCCATGCACTATCTATCCTTTAATACTTGGCCTTTATTTCATGCATGTTTTGGATGATGTTGTTAATTTTATGGACTGCCACCACAATGAGACCTCTGAACTAGAAAAGGATGGTGGACTCAGTGTATTAAAGATTAGGCTAGGGGTCGGCAACCTTTCAGAAGTAGTGTGCCGAGTCTTCATTTATTCACTCTAATTTAAGGTTTCACGTGCCAATAATACATTTTAACGTTTTCAGAAGGTCTCTTTCTATAAGTCAACAATATATAACTGAACTATGGTTGTATGTAAAGTAAATAAGGTTTCAGAATGTTTAAGAAGCTTCATTTACAACTAAATTAAAATGCAGAGCCCCTGGACCGGTGGCCAGGACCCAGGTAGCGTGAGTGCCACTGAAAATCAGCTCATGTGCCGCCTTCAGCACCCGTGCCATAGGTTGCCTACCCCTGGGTTAGGCCAATCTGTAATATGAGTGAGTTCTCACAGTGATGTTATGCCTAACAGTTTTAATAATTGCTTAGAAATTTCCTTAGGTCTTTAGGATTTGTGGCTTTATAGGTTAAGGGGTTGAATGGGATTATTCTTTGGCTATATGCATTAACTGGATTTTTTTGCTTTAAACAATGTTTTTAGGATTAGAAATTTCTTCTCTGACAGTTTGTGGATCCTTGAAGGGACATGACAATTGGTTGGTGAAAAATACATACATAAACAATGCTGAAAATACCCAGTCAATCAACAGGTAATTCTGATATAGGATATACAGCTACATGCATGGTTTAAATGGTAATATACGGTTTTTGATATATGGTTCTTCAAACATTTTTGATATCACAATAATCACAAACGCAAAGATAGTGTGTCATAAAAACCTGAAATATCTACTGTTTATAGCCTTACAATTTTCCTAGGTAGGGAAACTGATGTGTAATGGATACCAAAAAAAGCTGAAAATTAATGTGACTGCTTATTATATTTTTCTGCTAAGGCAACAGTGCTAGTGATCCTGTAGGAGTTTAGCAGCCTTAAAAAAAAAAAAGCTGTTAATACTTCAGACAGAGCTGTATTTTAGGTTTGTGCCTTATGAGGAGAAAGCCACTATTGCTGTTTTGTTACGGTTTCCCTGAAAATAACCTAAACTAATCTTTAAAACTTCCAAAATGTCTGCATGGACAAAGTAGTTTGAAAAGTAACTTCAAGATAGTGGCTGGGAGTTCTGTTAGGGGAAGTCTGAGCCTGCAATACAATCAAAGGGGCAACATTGTCACAAGTTCATTAACTCCAAAATATTTGCATTATTTCTAACACTCAAAGAGCATCAAATGTGGTTGATATTGATGCTATGTGAGAGCAAAAATTTGATCTAGCTATGCCATCATAGCTTTGAAAAATGACCTTTTTTCCTACTTGAGGGTAGATGCATAGTTGTTAAGTATGTCTTCAGAAAATATTTATATATGTATATATAAATAAATATTTAACATATAAAGCAAAAATCCTACTGCCAGCCAGCATACACAAAAAAGCCAGGGTAAGCAATAAAAAGTGCTTGTTTTTTAAAAAGTCAAATTGCAATCACAGCATTTTAAGTAATGCTATACAAATTGCTATATACTGTAGGTTGCATTTCTGAGTCTGAACAGTACTAAAATTTGCAACTAAGGGCAAATATAAAGACACTTGTTTAGAATTCAAAGGCTTAGTCAGTATTATAAACAATATGGCAATCTGCATAACATTACATATAATGCTTTGTAATGTGATTTTGACTTCACATATTGATTTCCAACATTCTACAGGTTTGACTATGGGCCTATTAATTTCAATTTTTGTAAAAAGAAAAGAAAAATGTTGAGAAAACATCTATTAAATACACTGATAGAGTTAATGGAGATTAATGCATAGCTATGACATTAAATCCATACAATCAGATGTTCACCTTATTGAGTGTTAACCCTGTTTAAAAAAATATTACAGGCAAGGCTGATGGCACAGCCTATTGTTAAAGTTGCCTGACATGTCCAATTATAAGACCTTGCTTTCAGTTGCTTATTACTTGGCTAAACTTAAATCTTGTGGGTTGGCATTTTACATGCCAGGTGTATACCTCAGCTGATTTTTTGGGGGCAAATTTTAGCCAGCACAGTTCAGCTGTTTTCAGGCTGCTACATGTGACTTGACTGAGCAGTCATCATCCACACAGAACAACCAAGCATGCTCCCTCCAGAGGTGAAGCCAGACTTCAGGCACTTCCTAACTTTTGCATGCTTGCCTTTGCAACTGTAATAACATTCTTTTAATGTTGTTTTTGTATATGTAATAATATAATAGATTTTAACATAGAGAGTTTATGTTCTGTATCAAATAGATGCAATTTACATGGTGAATCTTAATATATCACCTATCCAGTTTGTAATTACATGCTAATTTAAAGTCCCATCACACCTAAATGCTTAAAGTTAAGCAGATACTTAAGTCCCACTAAAGCCAATGGGACATAAGTACACAAGTAAGTGCTTTCTTGACTAGGGATGGGCTTAAACATGTGTTCAAGTTCTTTCCTACACTGACTTACAGCCTCAGACACCAATATTTCTTTAACTGAAATTTCTCTAAATGAACCTTCCTCAAAGAATGCCATGCAGCTACTTTTGCCCTTAAAAAAAATCAGAGTAAAATTCTCAGTTTTACATATATTTATCTTATCAAAATAAAACAGTTGAGTGTTTCATATAAACAATGTATGATGGGCAAAGTAACGATACCTAATTCATTATTACAAGTGAAAAGCTGACTTTGTAATTCACATTAAAATGAGTGTGTTGGTCTTATTTTACCACTTAGTAAAATCTTACAAATAAATTAACACTCATGTACAGACAGTTCCACTAGTTTGAAAGAGTCTATTCTAAACATAGAGACTATCTCTGGAAGTTTACGCTCATTAAGTGTAGAAGAGGAATGACAGGCATTTTGTACATGCTTTCAATAAATATCTTGGAATCTATGATGCCAGATTTCAAGTGTATAAGACAACACAGGAAAGCTATGAATAAGGTTACACTCATGTCTCAGAGTTTTATCTACCAACACAAACTACATGAGGTTTGATCTCACAGGAGTCATATACTGAAAAACCTGAAGTGATAAGATCACATGGAAAACTGCATGAAAGACCCGGGTGTTAATTATTCGTTAAATCTTTGTTTTGAAATGTCCCTAACAAGATGGCAAATATGTTGTGAAACTAACAAAAAGTGCTGCTCACTCACACCTGTATAAGCTTCAAGCATTGCCATCCTCATTCCTAACCTTTACTCACAACCACGAGACAGTCAAGTGCATCTAAACTTGACCTCATCAACACTTTGGATTCTGTGAAACAGACACGAAAATGATCATCAACAATATGATTCTGCAAATTGTCCCTTTAATGTTTCAAGTCTGTATGCTGCAGTAATCTAACCTTTGTCTGTGGGTTTTAAAACAGTGGTTTATATTATAGCACTTGTGAAATCCTGAGCACTATGAAAATCTCTATAAATCAATATCAAAAGTTTCTCTTAACTGTGTACAGTGAGTCCTGTGACATGTTGTTCCAAAGCGAGTGATTCACACTATGTCGTATACTGTGTTCATCTACTTCACCTGAGGCATGCACAAAGAAAGTTCAGCTTATCATGGGAATGTCTGCATTGTGATACTGAGTATGATCATTGCTGTACAGTGCCTGCATTAAAAATGAGGCATTTTATGTGTAATACCACAGTTTCCCCCTATATTCAGAAAAGAGTATGACTGGTAATTGTGCAGCGCTGCGTGGGCCCTGCTGGCAAATGTGATCCTTTTACTGATGACCACTGGGTCTCTCAGTTGCTCCATTGTGATTATAATCCCAGTTTGCAGATGTTCTATGAGTAGGAATGGATGGGCTGCAGTATGCCTATGTTCAGAGATAACCGTTTGTATTGAGCACTAGAGCAGAGCATGGATAAGATAGGTATAAGGTGGTAATGAGCAACAATATTTACACTAGATACCATGGCGCTGAGCACCATACAAATGCTGAAAATGGTTTACAATCTATCACAATATATATATGTGTTACCTTGGATACAAGGCTTGCTCTGTATGCAGCTAACTGCTTCAAATATTCCTTCTTAGCAGCTTCAGTTTTCTTTTTGTATACCTATAAAACATCAAAGATCATTAGTAAAAGAATCTGTTTCTATATGCAATTCCAATTCATATAATCAATCTGTTTCATGGATTTTCAGAACATCCTTCTAATTAAACAGCCATTCCTATTTCTCCAGGTTTTTTAGGAGACAAAGCATAAGTAAAACACCAAGCATTTTCAAAAATATTGCTCACAGTAAACGAGCTCCTTTGCCTACAGAGCAATCCTGATATGTTTGACTGAACTGAGGACTTTCCTATTGGCACGACAGCTTCAGTTCTCAAAGGGATGTTAAATTTGGGGTATCGTTCCAAACTGGACCAGTGAGGGGTGCTCTTCATTGCAACTCCCATCTGGCAGACCAGCTGAACTTCTCTGGGAAATAGGAGAGTGGGTGGGTCCAGAACTGCTGAGTTGGGAAGAAAAAAGGAAGAAGTGAGATGCAGAGGACAGGGGGGTTGGGGAGATATCAGTGCCCTTCAGCATGACTGGGAGACTTTTTTCCATTATTAGGTAAACTGTTGGACAGTCAGAGAAGCCCAATCCAAAGGAGGTCAGAGGCAAATCAAGGCTCAGGCGAACTCTGTGCAGAAAGGAGAAGTTAAGGAGCCATGAAAAGAAGTTAGTGTAAATCACTGTTCCAGTCTTGCGCTTGCAAAGTTCTGCTGAGCTCTTCAAGAGAGTGTACCTTTTCTTGTATATTCCTCTCAACCCACTGATCTGCCTACAGTGTAACTATCACAACCAAATATGCTCTACACAATAGCTTAAAGACGTTATACGATTCAGTTCATATTTCCCCATACTTCAGAACTGAAGGTTATTTGCAGGGATTGGCAGGATACTCAGCCAAAATGATAACTGGAGCATTAAAAATATAGATAGATACTTGGGAAGCTCGGCACTTGTACAGGGGGTGCACAACCCTCCCAGCTATGAAGACAAGCCCCATACACTGTACATGCTGGGGATGGGTTCTGAGACAACCTAAAAGAGACTTGCACTGTTACTAAACCTGCACCCAGTCTCTGATTAGTTGGGCTATGCACTCAAAGTGCATGGATGGCAAAAGCAACTTAAAACAACTTTGAGATGTCCTCATAAATTCTGCAGGTGAGAAGTACACACACATTTCCTTTGCAGTACGGTAAACTTTATGAAACTTTAAATTGATCTCTTTTGATCCTCTTATTTTACAGTAAAGCCAGAGCATTCTCATAATGGAGAATACCTGGAAGCTGCAAACTGTACATACTCTGGACAATACAATTCCAAAATACAAAATCAGAGCAACAGTACTGGGCTGGAAGGATCTGTTGTTACATCATTTGTAGAAAGAATATTCTTGTGAAATGTCTTTTATTTCAGTGAAGCTTTGCTTTCAGAGAAAGAACAATCCTCTGATCTATGTTGGGAAAACTCAGAGGTTGCCTAAAGGATTAAAGATTTTGCTTCCCAGGGAAGCATAAAATCATAATGGAAAAAGAAGAGTCCTAGGATAACAAAATTGTAAATATCTAGACAGAGAGAAAAAATATTGTTTTTAGCTGTGCAACTGTGTGTGTGCACTCTTGTAATTTTTTCAGATTAGGATAAATATATGGTATATGCTGAGCTCATATTGTTTTTCAAAGAACTGGTAACAAGTTGCTTTTTAATTTGTGATTGTTTGCAGTTACAGGGCAAATGTATTGTTTTTTTCAGAAAACAAAATGAGAATTAGTTGACAATCTGTTCCCAGCTGCTAAAATGAATTAGCATGACCTGCAGAACAAAGACAAATTCAAATTATACTGTACATTTGAATACAGCTGCATCATTTTGCTATCCAGATTTTAAAACCACAACTGAGCACAATAACATCACATACATAGAGTCGAGATCTTTAAAAGATCATGCAGGGTTTTTTCTGATATTGCAGTCCTGCTTCAGTTGATCAGAAGTCTTCTTTTGCACTATATGAATATAAAAATTTTATGCAGTGTAGTTGTAGCCATGTTGGTCCCAGGATATTAGAATGACAAGATTGGTGAGCTAATATCTTTTTTTGGACCAACTTCTGTCCATATAGAGCCAACTTCTGAGCCACAGAGCTCTTCTCATTTCCCAGATCTGAAGAAGAGCTCAAAAGCTTCTCTCTCTCACCAACAGAAGTTGGTCCAATAAAAGATATCACCTCACCCACCTTGTCTCTCTAATATCAAAATTTTAAGCAGGCCGACTGTGCATTTATAGTCAAAGCATATAGAAAAGGTTCTCAAAGAGATGGATTTTCCCCTCTCCTTTTCCAAATTGTGGTATACATCAAAGTAAACTCATTTTATACCATAAAACTAACAAGAGTTCTGTAAGTCTTGTACCCAAACATCACTACTGCATATACACTTAATTATATAGTCTTCATTTAATTATTTCCCAAATATCCAGCCATAGTATTCAGCATTAACTATATACATCATTTTTCATATCTACTTTTCTTAGGCATTCTCTCAACCTGGTAATAGCAGTATAAATCCAGATTAGCACTATTTTTTTGTAAACTGACCCTGATATAGGATGTCACTATGAGCGCTGTGGCACACAACTCTTTGTATGTTATTCAGAGGCAGATTTACATGGTTGGGTTTCTCACTCTCTTTTTTTGTATCTTTTGCAGTATTTTTTTGGGGAAATCCCATGCCAGCTGCTTTGCGAGTAGTGCAGTTTTATGGCGCAAAGGGTATTTGTTATGGTTCTTGGGCATGATGGCTTGGGCTCTTATTATTTTTTTTCGTCTTCTTCAAGAATCCTAATATTTAGGCTATTTTTTAGGGGGTGGGTGGTCCTGACGGTTGCAGTTCAGAGCAACTGCACCAGTATTTCCCCTCAGTGCTCCTGCCAAGGGCACCCTCTCTCAGGCTTCTGGCTCGCCAGCTGTTGCCTTTCTTGGACAGAGACCCACTTCTCATTCCCTTCTGACCAGGGTATTTCCAAGCACAGTTCCCTGCCTTCATTGTATTAGGCTCTACAAAAGGCAGTCTGTTCGAGCAGGCTGGCTTGCTTGACCTTCAGAGATGGCTAACAGCATGAGTGCCCATAGTTATACTTACTGCATAGCTCTGTTTATGCAAGCCAATTTTGTTCTTAATGTAAAAGCAGTAGAAAGAAAACATATTAAAAACAATGAAAGAACCTACACGCATGCTAATAAGCTTACCAGAGATCACCCTAACCCTAACGTGGGCTCTGGCTAGAGCAGTCCTTCAGCATCTGACCAAAGGAAACCTCTTTGTGATTTCAAGTTCATCCCAACTTCAGCTCAGAACAAGCACAGTCTTACGGGGCCTCAGTAGGCCTAGTTCTTCCAATCCTCTGAGGACTGGGGCCTTCTGTGGACCAGATGTCCTGCCCATTTGGTGGGTCAGCAAGAAAGCCCTGAGTCTATTTAAAACCAGACTAATTATCCAAAAATCCTTTCTTTGTCCATTGGTCCCTGGATAATTCAGTTTGAATTTATATATGTGAACCTCTCCACGGAGATGGCTTTAAAGGCTGATTACCAGAGGAATTAAAGTAGTCTCTCCCCACTACTAGAGAAGTTACATACAATAACACATACACAATTATGTTTTTAATAAAATGGATCCCAAATGTATTAATCCTAATTCAATACAGTTTAATTTAAATCAAAAGTTTAATTTAATTTCAGAAGGTCTGTTCAGCATATTGTGGGATATTGTCAGTTTGTCCCACTGACGTTGGCTGTTGAAATATTGATTGCTGATAGCTGCAGCATGGGTAGGGTTGGGGTGGAGTTGGCTAGTATCATTAGTAATGATAAGATTTAGTATGTAGGACATTTTTCTACTTGAGAACGTAGATGACAATGGTAGCTGGTGCCAACACATAGCCCTGGGTTTTGGCCTGGGCTCGTAGATGGAATTTAAGCAGATGGGGAGACTAGGTGGGTGGCACTAGCAGCTCTAGCAGTATGTGCAACAGGTATAAGCAAGCCAAAGGCCCTTCCCATTCTGTTTTGGCAGCTGCCACAACTTCTAAGCCTCAAGATTAAATACATAGTTGTAATAATTTAATAGACTTGATGCCTTACAGACATTTTAAATAGGCAAAAGGCTCATGTCATCATTCAAGTGTACCTGTGACAATGGTTTAAACTGTTTTGTGCATCACAGTTAAGATAGTGAGGAATTCTGAAACACAGAAATACATTAAAAATTGTCCTCAGTCTGAGAATATTTCTGTTCTTTTGTTTAAGAGCAACAAACATTGTAGCTTAGTTATAACCTTATGTTGCCAAGAGTTACTTTTATTTTTAAGATTTCCAAAACCACTTATAAGGCTTATGTTCCTCCCTAAAATGAATAAGTAGCTTGGATGGCAGCACATTTTTATAGAACTTGGCCATTTCCAACTTGTTTTTTTAATTAATATGATAATTAAATATAAATTGACTGGGTGAAACCCAGTTCGGACAGCTTCCTATTTCTGCTCCTATTTCTGCTTCCAATTTCTGCTCCTGGCTTAAGTAGGGCCAGTGGGACAATCTGCCACTCTTGGGACTCTCCCAATGGTACCTCAAGAGCAGATCCTCACTCTGAGCTGGGCCTTTGTGGGTCCCAAGTAAGCAATTGTCAGCAGGCTGCCAGGTGGAGGGTTGGAGTGCAGTGGCTTCCATGAACCCAGCTATCCGAGGTTTGAAAGCCATGGGTCATGACATCATCCTCCCACACCCAGGGGTTGCATTAAAAATTTATGGGACTTCAGAATATGGATTGGGGCCTTGTGGGTCAGAGCTATATCTTTAGGACAAGGTGTTAGCCTTCACATTTCTCGTTTCAGGGTGGTAGGTCAAGTAAAGTTTAACTGGGAGAAGAATAGGGCCTATCGGAACTGGCCCCACACAGTTACTCAAGGTTCTTGTGATTGGTAAACATTTGGACCAGACAATGGGTCCTTCCAAGTACTGTCGCCACTCTTCGAAGGCAGTCTGAATTGCCAGGAGCTCCTTGTCAAATATCTCGTATTTGCTCAAATATCATTCAGCAGGAGTAAACTTCCTTGTGAGGTAGACGATGGGGTGCAGTATTTGTTCGGGTCCGTGCCTTTGGGAGAGGACTGCCATGATCACTGTACTAAAGGCACTGGCAGAATTTTGATAGGCGAGTGACCTGCTCTCACCAGGGAATGAGGGGATCATGAAGGGTCAGTCAGCAGATGCCAAGGATCAGTGGAAAATTGCAGGGAATGGATCATACTGAATTGTATTATTTCTCTGTGACCCCGAATAACGGGCTCCATGGAGACAGCCTCTTCCACAACTGCAACTGAAGACAGCAGGAAGCTGTCAACAGTTTCAATCGTGTTGAGCATGGCTTTGTGCAGCAGCGGCACTTGTAGGGCCCAAGATGTAGAGGCATCCATAAACTTGTCTACTGCTCTCGAATTGATGAGGACCCGTTGGAGGGGAATCCGTCAGGGCTTCCCCAGGATACATAGATGGATAGTCTATAAGGTGCCACAGGATTCTCTGCTGCTTTTATAGATGGATAGGAATCTGCCAATCTGAATGGGGCTCTGGTGCTTCTCAGAGAGGACTAGGGTGTGGGGAACTTCTCTTCTTCCAAAGCTGAGGCTCTGTGCCTGGACTGCTTTGTTTCCCCAAGGCCCTTGGTGTTCGTACTGGGCTGGCCAAGATGGCATGGCCAGGTTCACTGCAGTAGAAGCACAGGTGGTGCTGATGGTGCTATTCCTTTTCTTCAGATGTGAGGCACTGACAAGCCAGATTGGCTTGCCTGGGTTCAGTGGGCAATACAGAAAGTGAGTTCATGGTACACAGGTAGAGTGAGCTGCAGGGGACCTCTTTTCTCATCTCTTCATTCTCAGAGCTTATTATTTATGTGGATGGTGAGGTCCAATTGGACATCTAGTCTGGTAAACATCTATGTGGGCCAATTTGTCTTTGATTTCTTCCCACAAGCCCCACTGGAACTGCTAAATCTGCACTGATTCGTTCAACTCTGTATCTATTGTAAGGCGGTGGAAGTGCGCTGCATAGGAGGCCACGGTGCCTTGCCCACGCTGGAGTCTCCTCAGGGTAGCCTCAGCCATTCAAGATCAGCGTGGATCACTGAACATGGCTGACATCGTTTGGAGAAATAAATCCCAGTGTGACACCATTGGGATATGGCCTTCCAGCAGTTGGGAGGCCCAGTCTAACATGTCTTCTATCAGCAGGCTCATTACCAAGGCCACCTTGGCCCAGGCAAAAGCATAGATTTTGGGATGCATCAGAAACAGAAGGTGGACCTGGTTCATGAAACCCCAGAACCACCAGTGGTTCCTGTCAAACCGTTTGGGTCAGGGTATTGCAGGCCCCCATTCGGGGTAAGGTTCTGCAGGCTGTGTTGGCAGCATGATGTTCTTGCTCCTGAGCTGCTTCACTTACTCCTTCAGCTGCTGGTTGTCCAAGATCAGCTGTGCAACTTCGGCCTGCAGTGCTTCATTAACCACCTAGAGTCAGGGTTCTATTCGGGCGAGTTCAATGCTTCTGGTGGCTGTGATGGTGCTGCTAGGTCCATCTTTCTCTCACTGAACTCAATCCCACAGGATATTGTGGTCCAAACAAGCTACTTCAGCTGGATCATGGGTGGCCAGACTTAGAAGTCAGAGCCAAAGTCCACAGTCACGAGATAGGAGTCAAGAGGCAGCTGTGTCAGGATACTTGGAGGTCGGATGCAGGATACAAACTATAAATTGGTAACCAGAGTCAGGCAGGGTCAGAATACCAGCAGTCAGAGGCAGAAGACAAACTGGAGGTCAGAAACCACAAAGTCAGATGCCAGGAGTCATGCTGGGATGGGATGCCAGAAAGTCAAGCCAGGGGTGCAGGACCAGGAAGCACAAGGCATGCAGTCCAGAGCAAGGTGGAGTCCAGTTGTTCAGACAGCTTCCTGTTCCTGTTGCTGGCTTAAGTAGGGCCAGCTGGTCAATCAGACTGAAGGAGCGGAACTTCATGCTGGGGTCCAGGCTTCATGGGTTTCAGGTAAGCAGTTCTCAGCAGGCTGCCAGGTGGCTGACATAAGGCTGCTCCCAGGAACCTTCTAGGACCAGGTTCTTAGTTTATTTTTTATTCATATTTCTAAAATGTGCCTAGTAAGAGATCTTCAGGTGCATGTACATTATTTCATAAGGCACCCAAAACTGGAAAAGACATTCCCCAAAGTAAACAAACCACCACCCTTCCCAGTACCTTCAGGCAAGAGAGGTAAGATTTGAACTTTGCCACAGGGGGAAGTGAATGTCAGAGTCCAGGGCTGTTCACTGAAAATGTCTTGGTACCAAATCAGAGCTTTTGAGGCTTATGCCCCCTTCCCTCTATCCATGTCTCCCCATCTCCCCCCAAAACTGGGCCAGGAGCGGGTCTGCAGCTCGGGGGAACATGGACAGGAGTAAGGGGGCACCCCACAGTTTGGGGAACTCTGACTTAAAGGCATCAGGTCTCTCCATATATATCACCATGAGAATCAAATCCAGCAAGATGCTTTTAGAAGCTTTGAGACAACTCCCTAGTTTTGAACAGCTGAGGCTGGTGGAAGGGTGTCCACAGATGCTGCCATTATGGCAAGGGTGGGGTTGATATTCCCAGGAGAGAGACTGATCTCTGGAATTTGTTTCTTATTTTGGTTTCACAAAGTTTATGCTAATCCAGGGCTTGGACCCAGTGTCCCAGGAGTCAGCTGAAAGTAGCCCACACTTCCATTGGACAACTTCCTTAGTCTTCTCTATCCCAACAATCTCCAGTCCACTCTACTGAAAACAGAAACCATGCCCACACCTTTGCAAAGAGCAGCAGCTCAGGTCACTATTAACCCTTTCCGTTCTGACCACCGATCTGCAAACAAACTGTCAGAAAGCCTCCTGGGTTAGTCAATGGAGAGTGAACTGAGCAAGGCTTTTGCATAGTAAGGTGGTAATATGCAGAGTGGCCAGTAGTTTTCCCACAGTGCACCATGATCCTAGGGCTAGAGCAGCCACATTTCAGGGTTTGTGGGGGCACTAGGGACCACGGGACATGGTTACTTGCACAATGCAGGGTGGACACCAGAGCCCTAGGTCTGAGCACTGTTTAGAAAAGTGTTAACACAGGGTTAAAATACAATATAGACACTGAAGCCCAAGGTTCCCTAACATGGGTCAGCAGACATACCCTGAGTGAGCAAATGAACAGTACATTCTGTCCAAAGGGGTACCCCAATCCTGCCGGGAGATTGGACAGACTTTAGCCTATAAGACTGAGGGCAATTCCTAGTATATTCAGTGTGTGTGTGCATAGGACCTGTTATTGTTTTATGTATATTTTCTCTGTAATGTCTTTATCCTAAGAATAAATGTATTTTATGTTCTAAAGGCTGGTTGGTACCTAGTGTTCACTGTTGTAACCTCTGAAGAAAGGTTAACCACAGAGACTGAACCCTGGTCAGATCTGCTGGGGAAATCACAATGAAGTACAGAGGGACTGCAAGCCTAAACCCCTGGTCTGGAGTGATAGAGATGTGGGTTTCCACCTAAGAGAGGTGATGGCTAGGAAGGAAGCCTGAAAACTATGACAGATGCATTCCATACATCTAAACAAAGAAATAAGTGCTATCTGTGAAAGTCGTAATGCTAGGAGCAATGGCACCATCTCAGAGTTCTTTGAGCGATGGATCAAGTTATGTTACCCATGGAAGTACCTTTTCTAGAGATTTTTCCAGAAACGTCTCCACTTTCTGGAAAAATACTACTGTGCTGCTGTCAGAGTTGAATCCAACCTCCAAATCTCCATCCCCAGCACAGCTGAATGGGTTCCCTCATGCTCAGAGAAAGCTGAAAGTTTGCCAAACCTGGAGGCCAGTGTCCAGTTGTAATCCTTTTATTTTGCATAAGAAGCAGCACTCAGAACTCTATGAATTCCACTAAAATGTAGCAAATCCCACATGCCTCCGACGAAGTAGGTATTCACCCACGAAAGCTCATGCTCCTATACGTCTGTTAGTCTATTAGGTGCCACAGGACTCTTTGCTGCTTTTACAGATCCAGACTAACACGGCTACCCCTCTGATACTAAAATGTAGCTGTCATATAAACAATCCACAGAACTGGTTAATGGATGGTGAAGTATGCCACCATTTGACTTTTAATCTAGGTACAAACTGTAACTGAGAGACGCCCTGGGCTAGCGCTCCAGCTCAGCAGTCTCTTAGATGACATAGTATGAAAATAACACTGATGATCTATTAGAAGCTTGCAGAAAAGAATTCAGTCTTTCTGGCACGCAAAGTTAAGGTCCCAGGCCAAATTCACCAGGCTCAACTCAATTGATTTCGCTGGAGCTGGAGCCACTTATGCCAGGGCTGAATTTGACCTCATGAGCTTGGAATTTGTAAGGTGAGGTTTGGGTTTTTCTAGATCAAAAGCATGTTTTGGATAACACCCGCACCCACAAACACAAACATAAAATGTGTGATTTACGTGGTAATTACTTGTACTCAGCTGTACTCTGCAAAACTGGATCTAAACCCAAATGGGCTACAATTAGTGTGATTAAGTCTGGCTGAGTACACAAATGATTTAGTGCCTGACTCCCATGGACTTCTAGTCTAGAGAATGGAGGGTGCGGGAAGGATAAGGAGGAAATTGTGATTATTATTTATAGTGCAGTAGCACTTAGAAGCCTAGGTTCCATTGGGCTGGGCATATTACAAACACATAACAAGAAACAATCCCATCCCCACAGGTACATGTAGGATTTATTTTGTAGTTGTGTCTGTTGTTTGCACCACTTGGACATTTGAAATTCACCCCTGGAGTGGAAGGCTACCCTCTCCACCACTTTAGCACTCTAGTGACGCCTCTGAAAAGAAAAGGCTGTCAAGGCAGGCTGGAAGAAAGGCCAGTAGATCCATGAATATATTGACTAAGGCCTGGTCTACACTACGCGTTTATACCGATTTTAGCAGCGTTAAACCGATTTAACGCTGCACCCGTCCACACAACGAGGTCCTTTATATCGATATAAAGGGCTCTTTAAACTGGTTTCTGTACTCCTCCCCAACGAGAGGAGTAGCGCTGAAATCGGTAACCATATGGAGTTAGGGTTAGTGTCCCGCAAGATCGATCTGCTTAATTGGCTCTGGGGGTATCCCTCAGTGCACCATTGTGACTGCTCTGGACAGCAATCTGAACTCAGATGCAACTGGCCAGGTAGACAGGAAGCCTCGCGACACTTTGAATTTCATTTCCCTGTTTGCCAGTGTGAGAGTCTCTGGTACAGCACGGGTGGCGATGCAGTCCCACTCCAAAAAGAGCCCAGCATGGACCTTTAGGAGGAAGCAACTGGATTGGATCGCCTGATGGGAGGCAAATTCGTTCTCAGAGCTGTGTTACAAAGACGAAATGACCAAAGTATTGAAAAATATATTCCAGACAGAGGCCACAGCAGGGACAGCATAGTGCTGTGGGTGACAAGACGTACGGAAAGCAAAGATAAATGGCGCTCATGAGGAAGGAGAGGGTACTGAGGACTAGCTATCCACAGCCTCCCCTGCAGTCTCCCCAAAAAAGTATTTGCATTATTGCTGAGCGCCAAATGCCTGTAGGGTCAAACACTTGTCCAGCAGACGGTTCAGGGTAAGCTTGTCCAATTCACGCCCCCCCCTCCCCCCGTGAAAGAAAAGGCGAAAAAAATTGTTTCTCGACTTTTTATATGTCACCCTCATGTTCTACTGCATGCTGACTGGAGAAGCACGTCGGTGGTCATGTTAGGCAGAGTGAACAGCGACAGTATCCTCTCCCTCCATCCCCTTACACCCCCCCAGTCCGGCAAGCGTGTACAATATAGTCAAATCCCCCCCATATCCACTCTCAGCCTCACATCCTCTCGTAACAACCCTTCCCCCCTGCGTCCCCCACTTCAAGTCTCCTCCTTTGCCCCATCACTCCCTGCCTCACCTCCTCACGCCTCCCTCCTAGCGTCAACACAACAATAACAATACTCAACATATACATAGCTAATACAGACACCCCCGTACCATATACTCCCCTGCTCCCTTCAGATTCCCCTGGCCACCATACCACCCCTGCTCCCTACTCCGCCTCCCTCTGCCTCCTCCTCTGGTGCATCTCCTAGCTTTCCTTTGCTAGCATCATACTCCCTGGTCCCCTATCAGTGCACCCCTCGTGCTCCCACAACCCCGCAGCCTACCTTGCTAAAGTGCTGCTTCCTGCTGCCCCCCTCACTAGTCCGCTCATCCCCGCAATTTCATGGGGCTGACTGTGCTCATCATCAGGTCCCTGTGCCGCTGTGCCAGCCCCTGACCCCTGTCAGTGGCGCAATTTGCCTTCGTGGTCAGGCTTCATCCATGGTGAATGTGGAGGTTGGCGCCATCTTTTTAGCTTTTGGGGGGGCCAGCCTCACACTTCCCCTAAGATATCACAATAGGGCCATGGCTGACCTTTCGTTCAACCATTGGCAGTAATACACCGATGATGGCATGTTGAATAAGGAAAATCAGCAGTAGGCCCCTTTCATGTTTTCTTGAGGCAGGTAGAAAACCAGGCCCAGATGGCTAGAGCTGCAAGCTGCATCCCGCTCTGCCTTGCTCCTTCATGCCCCCCCAGCACCAGCGCTGTACTCTGCGGCATTGGGGAGAACTGGAGCAACACTGAAAACAAAGCACTGAAAATCATCATCACCTCAAAAAACCGGGCGCCCCGGGCTTCTGGCACAGGAGCAGGCCTCTTTCCTGTGGGTAGGACCTTGGCTCTACTCTTCTTTGGTAACAAGAGAGAAGCCAGCACCTAAATCAGTGGTTTCGAACCAGGGGTCCATGGGGATACACAGAGGTTCCTTGAGGGCACATCAAACTCAGCTAGATCTTTGCACTTTTACCACAGGCTACCTAAAAAGGCACTGGCAAAGTCAGTCCAAACCGATTATGGCACAGCAGCAACTGTTTATACTTTCTATATTAATATGTATGAAATGTTTAGATAATATTATATTGCCCAACTGATGATGATGTAAATGAAAAGTCAGCATCAATAACGGCTACACTTTTTTATTCTAAATTGGAAGGAAGTTGTTTTTAAGTTGAGGTGAATTTTTGGGTACCAACCATTTATTACAGGATCCTGAATGTCATAGTGAAATACCATCTATTTAGACATACACGGGCAACTAGCGCTGGAAAAGCTATAGGACTGACCCTTCAGCTTCCCGTAGGTACAGAACGCTTAACCGACTCATCATGAACTGAGAGGCTGAGCGTCCACGCCCCTCCTTTCATGGTCTAAAGAAATACTTCTGTACTGCCTGGGACTCATCATAGCAGGGGATGTGACTCCCTCTCCCCCACACCGTAATGTCTGCCTGGACTTCATAGCAGCTGGGCGAGACGCGGACAGGCTGCTCCCTCCATTTTGCTCACTAACAAGTCAGTGTTCTTATTCTGCATCTTTACTTACATTCAATACACAATGTGGGACACTGCAATAGGTAGCCCAGGAGGTTGGAGCAGGAGCAATCGTAGGTGTGTTTGCAGAGGTCACCCTACCTGAATGGCATGCAGCTCGATTATTTCTGCGCATCGGACAGTGGAGCAGCTGGCCGTTACGTACACTGGTTCTTAGCACCACTTGCCCCCTATTCTAGGCAGGGACTGACTTCTATATTTAGAATACAACATAAGACTGGAATGAAACTCTGGGGGGTTCATTCCCATTTTTGTCATTTGGCCCGCCGGCAGACCATCAGCCAGAAGCACCCATGGACTAGCAGCAGTGTAACGAGAGAATGATAACCGTCATTCATGCCAATTAATGCAGATGGCATAGGTAGGACGGAATAGCAGACAACTAATATAACCGTCTCTGCTATCTGCAAGGCAAATGAATGCTGCTGTGTAGCACTTGCAGTACTGGCTCTGTCAGCAGCATCCAGTACACACTACCGGTAAGTACAAGAGCAACAGGATCCAGGTTGCCATGCTTGGCGTCTGCCACGGGCAATCCAGGGAAAAGGAGGCGCGAAATGATTGTCATGCCGTTAGCTTTCACAGAGGAAAATGAGTGTCGACCATTTTACCAAGAATCACCTGCGACATTATTTTTGCACCATCATGCACTGGGATCTCAACCCAGAATTCCAATGGGCGGGGGAGACTGCAGGAACTATGGGATAGCTATGGGATAGCTACCCACAGTGCAACGCTCCAGAAATCGACGCTAGCCTCGGACCATGGACGCACACCGCCAAATTAATGTGCTTAGTGTGGCCGTGTGCACTCGACTTTATACAATCTGTTTTACAAAACCGGTTTATGTAAAATCGGAATAATCCTGTAGTGTAGACGTACCCTAAGTGGCCTTATCACCCTGTATAGAGGGTGTGCAGCAGTTACTATTCTGATTTACGTGGCTTGGGGGTGAATTCAATCTTCCCAGTCCCAGGCTGGAAATCCTGTTTACCCTGGCAGCTTTGTGTGAGAGGGATGGGTTTGATCTGCAAGAAATTTTGTGAAAAAATGAACTGCAAAGTTGAGATCTGATACTGCCCCCTTCTGAAGTTAGTAACAAAACTATGCACCTCAATGGGAGCAAGATCTGGCCCTTGCAGAAACTATTAGACTGCTTAATCACATGTAGCATTTTAATACCTTAACAACAAACATATATATATTTTATTGACCTGTTTGTGTTCCAGTTCATTAAGCCCAGCTGTTCTCAGAGGAGGAGAAAAAGAGCAGAAAGCAATGGGAAGAGGGATCCAACCGACTAAAACAAACTGGAATAGTTGTTTTAAATGCCTCATGTGTTTATCTAGCACTTTCAAGGGAAAAAAAGCAGTTTTATTACAGAAATTTGCCAGTAAAACATGAGTTTCACTAACAGAAAAGGGGTAAAACTAATGACAAAAGCCTCTTTGCTGTTATAAATAGGGAGGAAGGAGAAAGTAGTTTAAGCTCTACTGATAGCAAATGGAGGAAAACACTCCCTCTTTCTTATCAGCCATTCAACATCTCGACAGTGAGGTAGTTTTTATTGTTGCAGTTTCTGAATATATTTTGTTTTCTAATTCACAATGGCAGAATATACAAACAGATTTGTCTCTACTTCCTATTCTCGTTTACACAATAAAGTAAATAAAAAGATTAAATCTCTCAATAATTGTATGCTACCCATAAATCTGAGGATATATTTCAATAATTTTGTGGTCTTCTTCAAAGTGTTTTATATTTATCCTTTGGAGACGGCTTTATAAATGCATTGCGAGTTTTAAAAGTAAAGGTTGCTAAAAGGGAATTTTAGTGTGTGACCTCAAAGCAGAGGAGAAAAAAAACAACTCAACTCAGTACTCTCTTTCTCACTGCATATGGTAGAGGCTTTACTTCATAAGCAATTAAATAACGAATAAACTGTGGATAAATATTTTGAAAATGTAACTGTGTAATTCTCACTTGAAAATCTGCACTCAATTTATACTATTTAAACAACTATATAAGGCCCGGCAGAAAAATACCATGTATGCTCTAAAATGCTAGAGGCAGACCCTTAGCTGGTGCAAACTGTCATAGCTTCATTGAAGTCAGTGGAGCCATGGCAATTTACCTTACAATTTTAAAGACACAAAGGGGGTTAGGTGTCCAAATCCAATTGAAAGTCAATAGGAGTTGGGTTCCTAACTCCTCTTTGTGCCCCCCCACCCCAGATTGCATATATTACAAATATATGATCAGATTATGTCTTGCCCTGAACCAAGCACACAAGCAGCAGAAAGAATGTAAGATGTGCAAGGGGTGAGCATATGTGCTTAGGGAGACGTGGTGTTCTGAAGCTGGCCAAATTTGGAAAAAAGCAATAGCTTTCTCTCTAAAAGGGCATTCTGCACGAGAATTTCAAATGGCAGAGTGCCTCCCAGAATTTGTCCTTGGGAGATGCAGGGAGTTCTCCTTTTAACAGCTCTCCCAATGAAGAGCTATGCCTTCAAGGCACATTTGAGCCTGGAGTAACTTGCGAAATCAGCACAGTGCCTGGTTGCATCAAAGTGAACTTAATGTACAATATTGAGCAGGCATCATTTTACCTTTGTAAAATACCAGCATTTTGAAGGTTAAATACTGGACACAATTACTTTTACAGACAATTCAGAATTACCAGGTACACCCCTGAATTAGCTAGTGTTCTACTTTTATTTATTACACATTTAAAAAGCTGTGATCCCAAGAAAAACTTTTTAAAAAATTGCTGAGATTTTTTTTGTTTACATATATATACCAGAATTAGTCTGGGTTATTTCTAGGGGCCAGGATAGAAACTCTTGAAAGCTTGAGGTTTCTAATGAACATGCTAACAGCTAAATGTTGACACTAATACAGAGGGACTTCAATTTACTTCAGTATTGGTAACATACAATCCAAGTTCCAACAGCTGATAAAGAATAAACTGCTGCATTTATCTAGTGGGTGTCTGAACACCAATGAGGAGTAAATGATTTGATTTTGTGGGCTCAGAGGATTTGTCAGCTGCCTCATAAGTATAATTCTGGCTCTTCATATTCCTGCTGCTTCTAATTTAGCAGGACAGGCTCATAATTGAAGCAAATTAACTGTTTACACTTGTCACTTCTACCAGGGGAAGAGGACATATCAGCAGGAAAGAATGAGTGGGAAATTAAATTCTTCCCAGTTGTGTCAGATCTGCCCTTATAATAAACACATTAACAGTAATTTCATGAGGCATCAAACATAGAAATAAATACTGAGGGATAAAATAATGAGGTGTTGCTACTGAGCTGAACTGTTGCAGCTAATATTACTGTGTATGAATTATGTAGCCTGAAAGCAGGCATATGTTACAGCACTCAAAGAGTTGCTTTGCATGTGCTATCTGATCATTAAGCTCTGGGTCCCTAGGTAAATCCATCTTTCTTCTTGCTGCAAGGGCCAGTATAACATGTAAGTACATACAGACATACGCACACATTATAATCTGTATATAATGGGCCAAATTCATTCCTGGTAGAACTTCAGTAAGACAATGGAGTTACACCCAAGATCATCTATGCATATTACATTCATTTCCATGTCTAATATAACAGCATGTTTATTTAGGTCTTTGGCAGAAGCTTTAAAGTCACTTACTCTAATGTAAACAAGCACATTTTGTTTGTAATTTGCTAAATCTATTACAGCCTTTCTGAGTCTCCAGTTAGAAGCTTAAGGTTCATTTAGTACATTTACATCTGGTTTTGATTTTAAATTACTTTCCTTTTTCACTTAAGAACCGAAAATGACCTAAGCAGTCTTTGTACCCAGTTTGAACCAACCTTCTATCTGAAAGCCAGAGAGGCTCAACTATTTATATGCCTAACTTTGCTCCCTAGGGGCCATTTTTCTCCCCTTTGTAGCAAAAATATGTGCAAAGGGCAATGATGTACAGAAATTGGCTACAAAAATGGGATGTAAAAGAGCACGCTGTTTACTCGGGAGAAAAAAAAATGTTTGTAGTAAAAAAGAAAAGGTAAAAAAGTCATTGAAAACCACCAAAAATCATGAATACTATATTGAGGAAGATGTATACTGATTTATTACTGGTAAAGCTGATTTTGTTGGCATTTTTATGAAACAAAAAACAGATTTTTTTTTTCAAAAAAAGTTTTTAATGAAAAATGGTGAAAATATTGTTAAGTCCTCCCCTATTTTTGACTAGTTCTAGTCACTGTACAGGAGGCAGTATTTGGGAAGAGGCGGCGGGGTATGCAAAAATGTGCAGTAAACATTTGGGAGCCCCTTCCAGTGACAGGCAAAGTCACCTCTAGACAGACAGACAGACTCTCCCTCTCTCTCTCCAGATGCTTGGAAATCCATGGAACATTGAAGTGTAGATATCTGCACATAGCGAGGGAAGAATATTTTGCTCATTCTTTTCTGTACTCAGTTACATTGTCTTTCTTGGGTATCATGGCCATAATGTGCTCCCCACTGATTTCAGCTCAAAAAGTAATGGCATCATCTGTTTCATAGTATTTCTGCTTTTCCCTGATTTCTTCCATATTTCCTCAGATCGCACTTCCTCTGACTTTTTGTAGTTTGAAAAACTTTTGTAGATCTGCCCACAAACCCTTTTAGTGGTTTAATCTGGTATGGTATCCCAACAACTAGATTTGGCCTGGTTGAGTTCTCAAGCAGGATTTGTATCAAGCTCTGACATCACCATTCATTCCATGGTGTGCAAACCATAGGAACATATCCCTTTTTTACAGCTAATGGAACTATGATCTGCATCATGATTTACTTGATCCAACTGCCATTCAAGTCAACAGAAAGACTCTTATAGATTTCAATAGAGGCTGTATCAAGTCACAGTATACAGAAGATTTAATATGTACATATTTTAAAAGACGTGATATAGCTGAGCTGGTACTTTTCTTTCTCAGTAGTGGAAAAATAATTAACCAAAAAATCCCATCAGTACATTTTAAACCTTATTTTCTCCACCTCGTTATCTTTTTACAACTTATTGTGTGTTATGCTTTGCTTACTGATTAATTTATATTTAAAACAATAGAAAAGAATTCCAACTCAGGAAACGGTAATAATTCTATTTAAGTTCCTGAATAAGCATCAACTTCCAAAGCATAAAATCCCAAAGCTTTATGATTACCGAATTGAAAGCCTAATTCATAAATAAAGTAAGTATTCTTATGAGAATTCCACACTTCTTTATTTTAATTTCTTTTTGAGATTCTTTCTATAGTATCTTCATGGAAGCCAAAGTCCATATAGTATGTTAATCCTTTGTTTTTTTAAGAACCCAATTTCCCTACCAGAGCCCACTGATTTTGTGACAGTTATTGGATCCTGAGACTGGAGAAGTAGGCCCTTAATATGCAGAAGAGCTAGCATTTTGGGGAAGCTTCTTGTAATCAACCTAGTTGATTTCAATGGGAAGGTCTGCTTAAAAAACAAATGGCACGAAGTAGTCCTATGTTTTCCTAATGGTTGTACTTTGCAAAGTCCTGCTGGGTTATCACCAATACTGTTGGTTGTTAGTCCAAGTTTATAGTTATACTCATTGACCTTAATGGATCAATGGGAGATTTGCTCAAGTAATTCTACAGAATTTGATAGACAGCTGTTAACAGCTGTGGAGTACTACAGGAACAATAGGTGTTGAACAGAGATTTTGTAAATGTTGATTTTTGGATGAAAAAAAGGGGATACAGTTATCTCATCCTTTAACTAGCTCTATAGATAGTTGAAAAATGTCAACCAAAAACCAGTAACAACAGAAACAACTAAACAAACACCATATTTTTCATGAAACCATCTGTGAAAAAATTACTCTTCTTTTACCAGTTCTAGTTTTGAGCAATTTTGATACATGGCAATCAGTGGCCCTAATTCAGCACTGTGATCTGCCTGGGTGGACTTCTGCACCCATGTATGTCAAAATGGGGGAACCTGGCCCTGGTGCAGGGGCAGCTCTATGTATTTTTCCACTCCAAGCACGGCAGTCAGGTGGCTTTCAACGGCATGCCTGTGGGAGGTCCACTGGTAACGCGGATTCGGCAGGATGCCTGCCGGAGGTCTGCCGGTCCCGCGCCTTCGGCGTACCTGCCGCCAAATTACCGCCGAAACCGCGGGATCGGCAGACCTCCTGAAGGCATGCTGCTGGAGGCAGCCTGACTACCGCCCTCACGACAACCGGCACACTGCCCCCCGTGGCATGCCGCCCCAGGCATGTGCTTGCTGCGCTGGTGCCTGGAGCCGCCCTTGCCCTGGTGTTAAATCTAAGCCTGTTGCAGGTGTAATGGCACTTTTTTCTAGCTTCTAAAGATAACCTATACCATGTGGTTTAGTGGTCATTAATAATGCTGCTCTTGCGACTTTCTTTAGCAAATATAAGTGGTAAATTTCAATAAATATGCATTTCGATAATCTCCAAGATGAATACGAGGAGCCAGGGTCTACAAAATACTGTTGAAACTGCTGAGCATTTTTTCCTAGAAATTGATCAGCACTTTGCAGCATCAGACCCTCAGTACAATGTAGAATTAATTTCGATTATGAACACAATGGACTTAGCAAATAGGATTGAAAGTTCTTTTGGATCGGGGCTGTCTTTTATCCTGTTTATACCACACTAAAGAATATGGGGCCTGATCCTGAGTGGTGCTTTTAGGTATTACTGCAAGACATAATAAATGATAGTAATAAATACACAAAGTGAGTCAAAGACAGAGGAGCAAACATACGGTAACACAACGTATTGTAATACCTTGCATATATATTTGGTTGCATTACTTTTTTCTGTTTGAATTCTGTAGCACGTAATTCTGCCATTTAAAACTCTAATGGTTTTCCAAGGTTCAGCAATTTAGCTTGAAGACAATACAGACAAGAAAAACAAATTCTGTTCTACTAATTTTTTTTCCAATACAGGAATTATTCAATTATTGCTTTCAGCTGTGAGCAGGAACCCTGAAATTAAATTTGGAAATTCCAGTTTTGTTTTTTTTAATGAAAATTGTATTTCTTTTAGGTCTCTGACAAACATGGGGACTATTTTTTATACTAGACACAAAACCAACAGATGAAGAGCAAATCTTGTTTCCTCATGAATGTGCATTTTCAATTTGTTTTTGTTTATCTCCATTGTATGGTCCTGGACTATCACATAGTAACTGAGTTTTTCTACTCTGCTGGGGGAAGAAAACTGTAAAGTGAGTTCTGGAAGGAAGAATACAATGATATACCTAATGGCCAATATGATTCAGACTTGAAAATTAAAGGTAATTATAAAATATGCTAGAAGAAAGACAGATGAGTGGCTAAGTGTTTTTTTACCTCTGTTTTTATTAAAGAACAGTAACATTAATTGGAACTAGAGACAGGGACTATTGTGAAGTTCAGATATGAATCCAAATTATCACGAACTTCAGGGGAATCTGGATCCAGGATTCTAGTTTCGATTAATATAGAGATGGGCCCAAGATCCAGAGATAAGCTTTTGGAAAGTTTCTGAGGGGTGTGTGTGTTTGGATTTGGGGTTTCAGTGTGTGAACATCACTAGCAAGAACTCCGAATTTGCATCATTGCATGTCATGTGGGCAAATCTCTGAAAGGGCATAAAAACATTAAGGGTGCACTATTACTGGCACGCAATGAAGGGGGAGAAGGTGTAAGCAAGGAGCCTTACTTCTCTTGTACAACCCATGTAAGGATCTACAATAATTGCAATTCCATTGTTCTCTGATACTGCCCCCCCAACACACACACGCTGTGACACAAGTCACCTCAAATGGAATAAGGATTAGTCCTGGCCGCTCACCCACTCGGCCCTGGCTGAGCACACCAAGGCCCAAGGCTACTTTTCTGCATGCTGGGGAGGGTTCTGAGAGACAACCCTTCCTGCTGTGGCTCTGCATCACCTGCAATGCCAGCCTGTAGGTATCTGCACTCAGAAAAATACAGTCAAAACCATTTGCTACTGAAATTTATTCTGAATACAGTCCATGTTTCGGAGCCCAGAGCAAGTAATCACTCTCATGGACCTGAGATGCAACATTCAACTATTATAGAGGAACTGCTGTACTGAAACAATCAAGTCCATCTAATCTAGGATCCTCCCTCAGACAGTGGCTGGGCACATTAGAGGAAGGCAGAAGATAGAACCCCACACACTTTAATGTACCTGACCTCTATGATCCTCTGATTCACAAAAGTTACCTTTCCTCCAGCTGAACTTTCTGAAAGCCACACCTTATTTAGTAACAGTTTCTAGGTAGAACATTTTTTTTTTTTGGTCAGTCATCAAGGGCCAAATTCTGATCCATAAAAGTCAGCAGTAAAACTCTCACTGATTTTAATGGGACCTAAGTGCCTCTCCATGCAATCTTCCAGCTGACTTTTTGTGGGGGGTTAGTGAAGGTAGACAACCAATTCTCTGAAGTCCAGAAGTCAGGACTTATAAAAAGAATTTTTAGTGACACTTTTTTTAATAATAATTGGTTTGTATCAAGATGCTAGTCAAATTAGCACAGAATTAGCATGGAAAATGAGAAACCTCTGGAACGTTCTGCTCAGGAAGCCTTTACAGTTCTTTGTTTCTGTCAATTGGTATAATGTCTGGAGATGCTGAAAAGGACAGCTTCCACACAGTGTTTTCCACTTAAATCATATGAACACTGTATACATAAACAGACGCTGTGCTTTCTGCCTCCCTGCTGGTTGGCTGTTTACTCCGGCCTGTCCACTCTCCTCTCCTTCACAGTCCCTCTGCAGCCAGCCTCACTCTCCATTGTCCCTGATCTCCATGTCACACTTCATTGTTCCTCGATCCCCACTGTTCCTTACATTTCCCACTTCTGGCTTCCTGTCAGCTCACGTCCTCCCCCTACCACATTAAAACCAAACAACAACAACAGAGCATTAAACCTAATATGATGTTTGCCAACCATCACTCTGACCATTGGGTCTGGCTCCTGTGATGAGCTCCACACAGAAGGACCCCTGAAACTCTGACAAGGTCCCAATGATTTCAGTGGGGTTCTGTGCAGATGTGGGTCCATCCTTGCAGAGCTCCTTATAGGACGAAGGCCTTTGCTTTCCCCCTCAACTTTTGTCTTTCTGATCTATTTAGATTGTCAACTTTTCAGGGCAAGGAATGTATCTTCATATACGTCTGCCCAGCACCTAGCGCAACAGAGCCTCTATCCTGCTTGGGGTCTTTGAGCACTACTGCAATACAAATAATAAAAAATAGTTAACAACAATAGCTTAGGGGAGTAGAACCCTATATTATTTTCTACAGCTGGTTTCCACCCTTTACCTTTCTCTTCAGTGAAAAAATTACATTGTAAAAAAAATAAACACACATTTTAATATGTTTGCAAAATGTAAGGACATTGTTATAGCTGTTCTTGTGTTCTGTTCTTGTGTAGTCATGATTCCCCACACCTAATTCACTGCAAGCACTGGGCTTTCTCCATGTGCTTAATAATGTACCTAGGTGTATCTTTGTTACGCAACACTATACATTCTGCCATGTTTTATGGATTAAGTAAAACATTTAATCTTATATTTCTAAGGTAGACATGCAGAGGAAACAAGGCCTTACTGGGAACACTATTACCATCAGCCAAGGCTATACATAACTTAATTGAGAAAGACAACAATGGATCTGGAAGGAGGGAAAAGAGAAGTGCAGAGCTGAGAATGTGGAGGAAATTATTACTTTAACATGGACACCAAGGGGAGCTGTTCACACTGCTTTACATTCCACCTGATTGTCTCTTACAATCACACCAGTTCTTTTTTCAGGAGAGGGCTGAACAAAGCCCCTTGATATAGCACAAATAGGATCCATAAAGTAAAAAGATAAGGAATCAAACTTTTCCCAGATTGACCTATAGTCTCTTTTGAAAATAGAAACAATACCTTAAAAATATCAGTGTGAAAATGCATTTGCCACAGAATGGTCAGTTAACAAAGGACTATCAAATAGTTAGGGCCTGAGCCTTGTGGTTCTTATTCCCTGTCACTCTGCATAGCTCTCATAACATCTCATCACCTAGATGAGATGCAGAACATCCCACTTAGTCTTTCACTTCGTACAATATTTAATGACAGCCTGTATACAAAAAGAGGAGGAAAGAGCTGAGCATATACCCCCACATCGTCTGAAAAGCTGTTGAGGAAGGGTTTGAATAACATATTGGTATCAGCTCTTTGGTGGTCTTCAAGGAGTGGCTAGGGATAGATGGACGTTAAGCTTTCTGATAAGTTCGAAAACGGTAAAGAGATAAAGAGTAACTGCTGAAGGGGAGGATAGCTGGTTTTTAAACATCACTCTGCCAGTGTAAAGGGGCCTCATTGTAACTGAGTCTCAAGCCCTCTAACTTTGGCACACAAAATCCTAAAAGTAATTATATAAATTCGCAGGCAGAAGAACTAAAATACTCTTTCTAGTGGCCTAATAAACTGATAAATGAAATGAGGTGATAGTCTCCTGAACTTAAGTACTGATATGACACATTTTCAGGTGTAGTCAGAATGAACAAAAGGAGTTGCTCAGAGTGGTTAGACAGCATGTACTTGATCACTACAATTTATATCACATTGTACCTGTTTTTGTTCCTCTCCCAAGCCATCCCACATTGAAGCTACAATTTTAGAGACTTCACCAAATGTAGCATTTGGGTTTTGGCCCTTGATGGCTGCTTGAGTGTCTCGGAAGAATAATGCATAGGCAGACACAGGCTTCTGTGGCTCATTAGGGTCCTTCTTCTTCTTCTTTTTGGGAGTTTTGGGTTTCTTTCCCATATCAGAAGCAGGTCGTTTCTCTCCTCCATTGATCTGTAATAAAAGTTCACAAAAGGACAGAAACTCATTAAATTGTGAATCAGACCAAAAAGCTCTATTTATCAAGGCATCTACAATATACATTATGCATTTTGCCGGGGAAAGTGCACTTTTAGCTACAGTCTTTTGATAATCCAAATGTTGACAACATTTCTCAGGGTTTCATCTGTAAAAGGCATTATAAATGTTCTAGGTTATATAACGTTTTTCCTAAAATGATTCATACATTTTGTTTTTATAAAATTATCATCTCATTAATAGATTAGCTTGTCATCTTTTTATCTTTTTGGAGTCTTACAGCTAATGGTTGTTGGAGACCTGTAATGAGTAAAACCATTATAGATTTCATTATACATTGAGCACTAGTTTAATCATAAGAACCATTTAAGTAGAGCAAGAACAATATAATTTCCACCTTATATTTTTCTTTCCCTTAGAAGACTATTTTAACCTATGGTTCAGTTCAATTCCCACTGAAGTTAGTGGGATTGTTTCTAGTGACTTCACTGGGAACTGGATTGGGAATCAAGTGAATTGAGATTAAAAAAAATGTTAATTCCCTGGTATTATTCTTAATCAAAATCAAGAGCAACAGAATTTCAGCAGTTTAGGTTGGAATATTTTTTGACCTATTGAAGGGCTTCATTCTGGTCTTATTGGAGTCAATGGGAAAACTCTCATTAACTCTGCTGGTGCAGGATCAGTCCCTTGGGTTCCGAATAAAGGAGCAAATGAGTCTCACGCATGCACTGGATGAAAAGAAGAGTTTGTGTTTGTGTGTGTATGCACACACTTAAAAAATCCCCATGCCCTGGATCCCTCTTGTGGATTTCACTGCAGCCTGAAGATGTGCAAATTTGTGAAAACCCAACTGTCCTTTAACCATTAAATATTTATATTGCTGCAGGGCTTCCAACAGGATTCAGGACCCCATTTTGCCAGATGCTGTGCAAAAATATGTAAAGACACAGGCCTGATTTTCTAAGCGACTCAAACTACATGGCACAAAGTGGCCTCAGCGGACTGGAGAATCTGGCTAACTGTATCTGTCCCAAAGAGTTTTTCGTTTGAAAAGACTCAGGAGGAGAGGGTTACAATCAAATAGAGATGATTTCTATCATTTTTTAATAAACTGTGATCAGGTGCCACGCTAGATTCCAGGTGTTCCAAAAATAAATACAGATCCATAATGACGGTGGCTGCATATGGCTGTATATGCTCACTCTGGGCCAGACCCTTCTCCCTCTTCCTGTGTGTCACACTGTGTTCAATGGGACTACTCAAGTGAGTAAAGTGAGCAGTATTTGGCCTGTTGTGGCTTTTTAATCAGAACAGCAATGTGATGAATGTAACTTAAAAAGGAAATTGGTTGGTTCCTAGGCACCTGGTTAGGCAATCAAATATGCAGTTAATGGTTGTGGAGTATACCAGCAGCACTAGAGAGAAGAACGAAGAAGTTATAAAACACAAGCTGCTTGTTTCAAACTTACAGATCACTATTTCACTCTATACTGTAGAAGAAACTACAAGATCAATACTATATGAAGGTGTGTTATGTGCACACGCAAAGTGCTCCCTAGTTAATTTGACCATCCTAATCCAAATTTTCCAAACACCTCTAAGTAACAGTTCACAAATCCCAGGAGCAAGGAGGCTTGACAACTTCAGACTCATACTTAAAGTTCCTACTATTGCTATTTTAAAAGGTTTCTTTTTATGCTTTTGTATTGACCAAAGGGATTTACAAGCTTGTAGATATTTAAGATAGCAGGATGTCCAAACTACCATTTAACTATGTGATAAATAATCATAATATGCATAAAAGGTAAGAGAAAAAAAAGTCTTCTTGTAAATCGCTTGGACATTTTATTCTCCAACCCAAATAATCCAATGGCTTCAAATATCCCACTGCTAAAAAGGGAGTACTCCCTGGGGAAATTCTGTTTGTTTTATAAAAAAATAAGTAAAGAAAGAGAATTCCAGTACTAATAACCTTGGAAATGGCTGAGATGATGGCGTACCTTATGCTCCCATCAGTCTATCAGCTTATAGACTCCACTGCTAACCGTCAAAGCAGAGACAGATGGGAAATAAAATAAAAAACATATATATTCTTTTAGCCATAGACTCGTGCCTCAAAATCCCTAGAGGTGTAGTTAGCTCATGGTAATCCACCTCCTGTCATGCCTTATTGCTTAATTATAGTGATGTATTTAACTTATTTATCACAAGAAAGCAATAATCTTTCACTTCAAAAAAGTCGGTAGTAACCACGTTGCACAAATGATAGATCACAAGACTACCTAGTGTAGGATTTAAGACTATCTAGTAAGGCACATTGTTGATATCTTAATGTCCCGTGAGAAGTTTGAAAATGTCTATAAATATATTTAAAATAAACTGCAATAGTACCAAATTCTTTAGCGGAGCTAGGAGAGCTGTTTTACGCATACTATCTTGCAGTAATTGCTGTAGTTTAAAATAGATTTTAATCAAGCACCATCTGCATAATAGGCTGAACAAACAACATAGAATTCTACTTATAACTCTGACCATATAAAATAAATATTGTAAAACGTCTACCACATAAAGAGAATATGTGGCAGCAGTTCCCTAGTAATCATGTTTCTGTTAGTTAATTTTTGCTACTTGCAGTCCTCTCGGTCTCTTTTCTCTGAAGTACACTATTTGAAATTCTCTCATAAGCGAAATTCAAATGAGCATGGAAAAAAAACAGTCATCCATCTACTGAGAAATACATATTTGCAAGCCTATAATGCTTCTAGCATCTCACAATTATGCTTAGCAATAACAGAATACATGTTTAATGATCCAACACTATGAATTATGGCAAGAATTGCGCAAATGCAGTATTTGAATTTTGAAGTGGTCAGAATAAAATGGGCAGTTTGTTGCAAATGGGCACTTTGTTGCAAATGGTTTTATAGTTACATACAAACACTGATTTTTTAAGGTCTCCTTTTTATTCATTTAACCACAGACTTGAATACTGAATTTAGAAGAATTCAGCACAGCCAGTTTTAGGATCTGCGCTTCCTACACAAATGAGTTCCTTGGCCAGAGATTTTAGTTCCCAATTCCACTGTTCTAAGCTACTTTCAGATCATTCACTTTCAACCTCAAAATCACATTACTGTTATCCTGCTCCCTGGGTCTTACTGACAGGCACCCTGGGATGTCTTACTCTTAAAGCAACAGTATCTAGAGCAACTACCAGTAAGTCCTTGATAATGCCCTCTTTAATGGTGCTGCTGCTTTTCCCTTCTTTATGAAATGGCCACTCCTACCAGGTGTGTGCATGTCTGGAAATACCCGGCAGTTGTTGTAATCATTTATATATATGGTGATGGTTCCATAGCATGGATAGTTTTTAGCGTAATTTTATGCTGTTGACTAAAGAATGTATTTAATATGAAGTTCCTTTCCTACTGGAGGTTCTGTATACTAACAGTTATATAGTTTATTTCCTTTTCCTCTTTGTTTATTTCCAGCACTGGTGATAGGTTTATTAAGCTAATATAGCCAGTTCCTGCACTCACTGAAAACAATGGGAATTTTGTCACTGACTTCAGTGGAGTAGGATTACATGTCTAATGCAAAGGCATATATTAGTTTATTCATTTTGCCAGTCTGTATACATACATTGCCTACAAATGAAGTCAGTTCACTCTCTCAAATCATTTAGAGAGGTTTTTTTCTCAGACAGAATTGGGTATAGTTGTTAGAAAGTATGACAAAAAAGTATCTATTTTACTACCAAATCTTTCACAAGAGGTGCAGCAATTCTTTCAAAACCATAGGGTAGGTGCTCAGCTGGTGTAACAGGCCCAGCGTAGTTGGCATTGACTTTAGTGGCGCTACACAGGTTTATGGCAGCCTAGGACTTATTTTGACTAATACTGGTAGATGAATTGAAAGATGTTGGGACTTGCTCATTAAACTGAAAGAATAAAAAAAGATGAGGACAATTATTATGCTTATTCCAGATAACGTGGTACTCGCTCCATTATCACTCAGTCCTCATAGGAAAGTCTCACTGACTTCATCAACTTGTGTCTCAAAATCTCTATTTGTAGCAAAATTTGGCAATTACCTCATGACAGCAGTGCATGACTGCCTGAGTAAGGACTGAGTAAAGAACTCAGGAGTTGACCCTTTGTATGGTATCGTACATTGATATAACAGTTTATAAAATATAGGCAAAAATCCCAGAGTTTATCACACAAAATTATGTGCAAATATGACCTATTGGATCTCCCACTGGTCAAAGACTAGCAGAGCGCATCGTGTGAAGCCCTCCTGTCCCCATCCAGCCCCAGTGAAATTTCTTTCAAAGGGACAAAGATGAAAGAGGAGCTGGTTTGAGAAATGGGAACCCTTATTGCCTCTTTAGGGCAGCTTTAAGATCACTTTGTACCAGTCTGGCCCACACAAAGTTGCTAAAGGCCAAGAATCTGTCCCAGCTAGTTGGCAGTTTCCAGGGACACAGCTGTAACTGGGAGCTATACCCATTAGTTTTTATTTGCAGTGTTGCTGTAGCAGGCTATGAGAGAGACAAGGTGGGTGAGGTAATATCTTTTACTGGACCAACTTCTGTTGGTGAGAAAGACAAGCTTTCGAGCTACACAGACCTGAAGAAGAGGTCTTGTCTCTTTCACCAACAGAAGCTGGTTTAATAAAAGATATTACCCCACTCACCTTGGTTTTCCAAAAGTTTTTATGTAAATTATATTCATACATTAGTTATGATGTTGATTAATCAGAATCTCTCTGTTTTTATATAGGAACACTTGAATTATTATATTGTATTAGGCATTTAGGCCAGTATCCTGTCTCCAGCAGTGGCGAGCACCAGACCCTTCAGAGGAAGGTGCAAGTAAACCTACAGTAGACAGATGTGGGATAATCTGACTCCCCTGAAGATCTCATTTTAATCCCAAACAGAGATCAGTTTAAACAGTGAATCATGTGGTTTTATATCCCTTCCAATTTTTTTTTTTTTTACTAACTATTATAACTTTGGAAGAATGCTAAAGTAACAGCAACATATCAATTTCTGTGTACTTAGTAATTTAATTCTGGTATATCATGCTTTCTTTTCCTGATGATTAAGCGCTAAGGATGGGAGAATTTTAAAGGGAGCTTCCATATTAGCATTACTTGTTTAATACACAAATCCAGAATACAGAAATAGACTTCAGTAGGAAAAAGACCCTATTTCTTTGTCTGTAATACTCAATAGTTCCTTCACTGTTGAAAATATTTGTTTTAATTTGAAATACCTGATTTAGTGAAATCAGAATCCTTGGTTTATGATAAGGAGGCAACCCAGTGACAGAGGATGTGGAAAAAGCTAAGGTACTCAATGCTTTTTTTTGCCTCTATCTTCACAAACAAGTTTAGCTCCTAGACTACTGCACTGGGCAGTACAGCATGGGGAGGAGGTGACCAGCCCTTTGTGGAGAAAGACGTGGTTCACGACTATTTAGAAAAGCTGGATGAGCACAAGTCCATGGGTCCGGATGCACTGCGTCTGAGTGTGCTAAAGGAGTTGGTGGATGTGATTGCAGAGCTCTTGGGCATTATCTTTGAAAACTCATGGTGATCCATGGAGGTCCTGGAAGACTGGGAAAAAGGCTAATGTGGTGCCCATCTTTAAAAAAGGGAAGGAGGAGGATCCGGGGAACTACAGACCAGTCAGCCTCACCTCCAGTCCTGAAATCACGGAGCAAGTCTAAGAACATTCTGAAGCAGCTTACAGGAGAGAGTGATCAGGAAACTGTCAGCACTGATTCCACCAAGGGGCAAAGTCATGCCCTGACTAACCTAATTGCTGCTATGATTGAGATAACTGGCTTTGTTGGATTGAGGGGAAAGCAGCTGGATTGTTATTCCTGACGTAGCAAAGCTTTTGAGGGTCTCCACAGTATCTGTGCCAGCAGTTAAAAAGTATTGTCTGGATAACGGACTAAGGTGACGGAAAGTTGGCAGATCGTTGGACTCAACAGGTAAGTCGTTCAATGGCTCATGTCTATTGGCAGCCAGTATCAAGCGAGTGCCTAGAGGTGGTCTGGGCGTTTGTTCGATATCTTATTAGAATCTGGGGATGTATGCTGCACTCTCAGCAAGTTTGGCAGAATACACTAAAACTGGAGAGATTGGTTAAAGATATGTGGAAGGGTAGTTGATAGATACAGAGGAGCTAGACAAATTAGAGGACTGGGCTAAGGAAATCTGATGAGGTTCAGGCAAGGACAAATGCAGAGTCCTGCCTTAGGCGAAAGAATCTAGTGCATCTGAGACTAGGGACTGAATGGCTGGCAAGCGATTCTCAGAAAAGACCTAGGAGGTTACAGTGGAGAGAAGTGGGATATGATGCAGCAGTTGCCTTGTGCAAGAAGGCTAACGGCATTTTGGCGGTATAAAGTAGGGCATATGCCAGCAGATCGAGGATGAGTCATTCCCTATATTCGAAATTGTGAGCCTTCATTCTGGATACGCCAGTTTTGGGCCCCACACTACAAGAAGGATGTGGAAAAATTGGAAAGAGTCCAGCAGAGGGCAACAAAAATGATTAGGGGGCTGGAGCACATGACTTATGAGGAGAGGCTGAGGGAACTGGGATTGTTTAGTCTGCAGAAGAGAAGAATGAAGGGGGATTTCAACTACCTGAAAGGGGTTCCAAAGAGGATGGATCCAGATTGTTCTCAGTGGTACCAGATGACAGAACAAGGAGTAATGGTCTTGAGTTGCAGTGGGAGAGGTTTAGATTGGATATTAGGAAAAACTTTTTCACTAGGAGGGTGGTGAAGCACTGGAATGGGTTACCTAGGGAGGTGGTGGAATCTCCTTCCTTAGAGGTTTTAAGGTCAAGCTTGACAAAGCCCTGGATAGGATGATTTACTTGGGGATTGGTCCTGCTTTGAGCAGGGGATTAGACTAGAAGACCTCCTGAGGTCCCTTCCAACCCTGATATTCTATGATAATATGTTGTTATGAAAAAATGTATCACAAATATGCCATTATTTTATTGAAAGATTCAACTGGAAAAAGAACTGGAATAAAAGATGGTTGACTTCATTACAGAATTGAAGTCCTACATATTATCTTCTAGGGAAGCTGAGGGTCTCAGGATCTCACAGGCTCAATATGCAAAAATATTTGAAAATTAACAGATGCTGCAAATACCTTATTTTACAATGTGAAGGCTGTGCATGTTTATGTTTATATAAGTTTTCACAAGTGTGGGAGCGGTTCCTCACAACATTAAAAAGTACAACACATTCAAGATCTAAGGGAAAGTTCTGAAATAATAATTGTAATCAGAATTTATTCAGAACACAGTGAAATATATTTTGCCAATTACAGGATTATTTTAGAGCTTGAGGCATGAAAAACAAATATAACTCGAAAACAAATCAGACGTACAACTCTTGACTGAATTATATTCCTCAGTGACTCACTTTGCCTGTTTGACCTTCCTCCTACATCTTTGTAATGAATCCCAACTTTTTTTCCCATAAGAACTGGCAATGCTCACAACTATTACTGCTACCACATAACAGGCCCGCTAACATTCTTTAGAGATTAGAACACAGAGCTGGGAGTCAAAAGACCTCAGTTCTTAACCGAACTCTACTCCTAGCTCTTATGTGATCTTGTGGCAAGTCACAATCTTTTTGTGCCTCAGTTTTCCTGTCTGCAAAATGGAGATAATACTTACCCACTTTTGCAAAGCACTTTGACATTTTTGCACAAAAATGCTATCCAAATGATTATATTATTATGTTTTATTACGTTTGTAATGACACTAATGGGTGTTAAATGTATCATCATGAAGCACCAGTGCTACATACAATGTAAAAGCATGACCTCTATGTAACCTTTCCAAGAAGTGAATTTTAATGGAACAGTGTTAAAAGATATTTTCCTATTCTTCTGTTCTGGTTGCTGTAGTCTTCTATTTACTCATCCTGCGGCCAAGTACCAAACACTAGCAAACTGTACACACAATCCCATGCTTCCTTAGCAATAGCTTGAGTCTTGACCTGGAACAAACACACTTTGTACACATGAGAGAAAATTCAATTTTTATATTAAATTCCTGTAAGAAATATTCTCCTTTACTCTTTAGTTCACTATGCAGACCTTCCAGTTTCCTCATTCACAGAAGTGTGATGTTGTTCACTCCTGTTGCTTTCAGGGCTGATTGGAGACTAGAAGATAGGTTGAAGGTAAAAGCCAATCCTTTATTTACATCAGTTAGCCCCTTTATGCTTGTTGTAAAAATACCACATGCTACAGTATGTACCTCACTGACACTTCTCATTTGGATGAGAGCAACTTATATGCCAAATAAGACTTAGAGAGACTGATTCATTTAGCTAGTCTTAAAATCAGCCACCATTTGTTATTTCTAGTGCCTAACCATACCTTAGAGGTATCATCCCCTTCATCTTCATGGACTGAACTGGATGGTGAGGGAGTTGCAGACTTGCTTCCAGGTGGAGATGGAGAGTTATGGGGAACATTGTTTCCACCCATATTCAAACCAAGCTGAGCACTGAGCTGTGACTGGTTAATGGTAGTCAGCTGACCATGCTGCATCATTCCTGGCTGCCTAATTTCTGCAGGTTGAACCCTTGGTCTCATGGCTGCCATCTGAGCGTGGGAACTATATTGAGCTCCTTCTGCGTTCCGTAAATCTTGCATCTACAAAAGGAAAATTGGAAAGCAATAATTTTCCATCATTATGTCATCATGTCCAAGTTCCCTTTGGCCTTAAAAGGAATCCCTGCTGATCTACAGGTTATTTAATATTTAAGAGAACTAGGAGTATTTAATTCAAACATATGAGGTGTAAGGAATACACAAAATAACTATACAGCCAACTTTTGCATAACACTGTTTATTTTGGGCTCAATCATGCAGGCTCTTTTCACCCCTTGGACAGGCACAGCTCCCATTGACTCTACTGAGAGTTTTTCCTGCATAGGGACTGAAGGATATGGTCTTTTGTTAACTGTCCTTTGGAACTGTCAAAAGTGAGTTTAAGAAATATAATAATACAAAACAGAGATGTCAGAATCTTGACTCAAAGTTCAAGAGGGTTCTTGTCCATCTTATGGAGATGAGTTTGAGCTGCCAAGTTTGGATTTAGATCCATATTTGCCCCAAATTCTAGGGCGTTGAACATCTAGTACTAAGCCCAGTTTTACCTTGCCTAGAACTGCCCAAGACATGTCAATTTTTAAGATTCAGAAAACAGACCTAGGGCTCTATCAACAGGTGGATTAATTTGACTAATGAACTGATTTGTTGCAACAGTCATATATGAACCTGAAGCACTAAAGCTGCAAGGTTGACAAATTTATCCATTTTGCTATCTGGGTCACTGCTCTTTAGCATTAATGAGACTCATTTTTAATTCAAGCAATGAATTCAGTCTCTGCAAGGATTAGAATGAAAAGCATTGGAGGATGAAGCTCTTTACTTATCCAGAGGTCAAATGTACTGTACATGGATATTATAAAAGATATCCCAAAATGCTTATCCAATGTACTCAAACTCATAGCTTGAGATAAGGCAACTACAGAGAATAGCTCAGTTTCTACGGTTAGATGTTTTGGGAGGTGATTTAAAGTTGAAGTGGCAATTCCAAGCTGAAAATGAAATGGATACAGTTATCTTAGTCGGTATCATTAAAGCATGCCATAGATATCTGGTGGAATTTGACAAAAATTACTAATGTACTAGTATCATTGCATTAGGGGAAAAGTGATAACAGCCCAATCTACTAATATAACCATAGTTATTTTACTGATAGCCTTTTGTAGCATGTCACTCAATGATTTTTACTTTAGATTTATAACCCACCGCTCTCTCTCCTCCCCCCGCCCGCCCTTGCACTTGTGGGTGTATGTACATTCTCTCTCTCTCTCCTGATAGCATACTAGTCTGGGAGATCCTTTTACAACAAGGAATTAAAATTAGAACTGGGGAAAAAAACCCAAGTATGATCGTTGCCATTTTTTCATTATGGACAGAATAAGTGATTTTTTGAAAGGTTATTTATAGGCTTGTGGATTGATTTGGTGTATTTTTTGGAGAGTGAATCATGCCAATAAATATCTGGAATTGAGAATGTTTGCTATTTTAAATTCATTTGTTTTCCTAAAATACATCTGAAGAAGATTCTGACAATGCGATCTCTCTTAATACAGTCTTGGTACTGCTTTATGAATTAATATCTCTGGAATACAAAAGGTTTAATACCCATAATTCAAGTTCATTCAATAACTAACCCATTGAAAAAAGCCAGTGCACAGCATCAACTGAGAACTTGAATCTTGAAAAAAACATTTATATTTTTAAAGATTGTTACTGACTTTCTGCTCCCTTTTTTCAAATACCAGCTTCCCTCCTAGTCAAACATATTAGCCTTGAAAGCTATCATTATCTGTGCCTCTAGCAGACAATCTATATCAAAACAGTTGTACACATAAAACAGTAACTACTTCTTGGCTGTATCTCTTCTGATCCAGCTGTTTCACTGAATAGCAGTTGGTGAATGGAGAACTTTAACATGGGTAGCCCTGAGGCCTTATTTGCTAATGTTACTCACCAGCTGCTGCTTTATGTGGTGTTAGCAGGCAAGGCTTGGAAGTTTGCCAGTTGCAGCAAGAACAAGGGAAAGTGAGGTATCTCTGAAGCCCTTCCATTTACCCCTGTCTGTAATCTTTTGACACTGAACATTGTTGAGTGCTATCCCCAGGGCCACTGAGAAACACTGCTGGAGTTAAACTGTGAATAGAGCTTACACTACCCCTTTGTACACTATTTTTTGGGTACCTCTCAGACAATCTAAGGAAACTACAGATCAGTGCAAAAAATAGACCCTTTTGGCTTGACATATTAAAGGAGGTTGAAAAGGCAAAATAAGTAAATTTTTCATTAGAAATACTCTATTATAAAATGCGCTATTAAAAAATCTAAACAAGTATTTTTGTCAATGGTTCAAATGACTGTGCAAGTATATGCCTCAGTGAAAGCTGGACACAAATTTAATAATAATATGATGGTGTTTATTTTTATCTAAAACGTATTTGCTAACTGACAACATATCCTTGGCTATCAAAACTGATTGGTTATTAAAACCTCCCAATCTTGCTACACTGATCATCAAAAACAAGCTCCCCAAAGACCAGGAAAAATCAACTCAAAGTGGCACCAGACTCTGCCAAAACAACAGATGCAAAATCTGCAGACATATCTCCACTGCTACAGGGATCAACATGCTCCACAACACCCTTCAAGATTCATAGATCTTACATTTGCCTATCAGAACATGTAGTGTACCTCATTCAGAGCATCAAATATCCCAACATTTATATGGATGAAACCAGGCAATCATTATACTCTTGAATGAACTCACACAGAAAAATGATGAAAGACAAAAGAACCCAAACCAAACAAAACAGATCAACTGAATTTCTGACCTATCCGTTCTCATCCTGAATAACACCTTCAAAAGATGAGTCTAGGAGCTTAAATTAATAACTTTCCTAGACATTAAAAATTATAGATTTGTAAAGACACTGGATTTATGGCTTACTACAACAACCTCTAACCTGCTAATCTTCCTTTGTCCTATGATTTGCAAATGTGTTAATTGCCCACTACATCTTGAATGATCTCTTGCAACGTGTTAACTCATTATGCTTAACAATCTGTTCCACCTTGTATTTGCTGTGACTACCTTTCCCTACACTGACTACCTTTCCTAGACCTGAAGAAGAGTTCTTTGTACCTCAAAAGCTTATCTCTTTCACAAACAAAGATATTACTTCACCATCTTGTCTCTCTGGTTATTCAGACCTCTTTATACAATCTCCACATAGCAAGAACTATTTACAACGTCTAATGTTCTGGATTTCAGACGCAATCAACTTTTTTTGTGAATTTTTAAAACACATTAGGTTTCCATTAACAACAGCTACAGCATTTCACTTACCTTTGCAGAAATATGAGTAAGAAACATGAAAAGTGCCTTCTTAATTTGCATTTATATTCCAATTTAGATACTAAGGCCCTGTCTACACTAACGAGATAAATTACACTAGTTAAGTTACACAAATTATATTACTTATGTCGACATAGCTTAGATGGTCTTACAGCGGTGTCTACATCACACTATGTTGATGGGCAACACTCTCCTGTCGAGATAGCTTCTGCCTCTCAAGGAGTAGGAGTACTGAAGTCGACAGGAGAACACTCTGCCATTGACTTATTGCGTCTTCACCAGATCCACTAAACTGATGCTGCTGCCGCACCGATTTAGCTGGTAGTGAGAACAAGCCCTAAGGAATAAACACTCTAACCACTGCCCAGCCTGAGACAGTACAATGGGTGGAGGATACATGCATGGAAAGAAGGAATCCTTCTCCCAAGGCTGTGACCCTAAGGCATTCCCTCTGCAGAAAGTGAGGATACAGGCAGGAGACTCTACGTAGCTGTGGATCTCTTGGCATAGCCTCTGTCCTGTCTCCTACCTACCCTTGTCACTTTCTGAACGGGGTTCCCAAATCCTCATGCAGTCCACAGTGGATACAATGGGACCATCCATGGAGATGGGAGCAGCTTGTCCATAAATGCATTCTGTATTCTTGGATTTTGATAAAAGCAGGCACGTAACACATTAAAACTAATTTTAAAATAATCATGGAACTACTCTATGGAAAGCAATTCACAACAGATGTGAACAATAGAGAATGTCACTCTTTTAGACCACTGATGGGAAAGTTTAAGCTTTCTAAGCAATTCAACATACTCAGGCCCACCTGAAATTCCTTACAAGTACGCAGTTAAATGCAACCAAGCAGCAGCAGCAGCAGCAGCAAATATTTATATTCAGAGCTGACCAAAGGGCCACAATTCTACTCTGCAGCAACTTTCAAGGTTTTGAAATTTGTTTTCGTACAGTATTGGAATGAAAACAAACCCCAAGGAAATAATGAGGCAAGGCAGTCTGATGGCTAAATTCCAATTTGGAGAACAAAGTTTCAGATATCAGAATATTAAAAATTTGGATGTTACAGAAAATAAGGATAGTCCTTATTTGACATCCTCAGTGAACTCTCTGATGATCTAATAATGACGTTACTTGGCATTTCTATATCACTTTCCACCCAAGGATCTCATCATGCTTTTACAGATGAGGAAACTGGGACACATCTTCTATATTTTTGTGTTTGCATTTCAATTATAGGCACAAATGTGAGTAACTGCACCTGTAAGTTCCTGACTGCAAGTTCAAATAAGTAGTCAGAGATGCAACTACTGAGGTTTGCACCTAAAATTCATACCATAGGTGCAAAGTAGGCACAAAAACTGAGAAGTTCAGTTTCATGCTGCTTGAATATATACTTCTAATTACTTGCCCAAAGCAACGGGAGAAAATACAACTCAGGTGCCTTAAAGAACACATCATCCTTCCTCCCATGACTTTAAAATAAATGTGAACACACCCAATATGACCCCAACATGGAAATGTCTACCTGGGAGACCATCTTGGTGTATTATCCTGATATTCTTATCTGATGAAATGACTGGGACAGGATCAATCAAACCATTCCTGGATCTGAGATATAACATTGGTTTTTTGATTTCAGCCTGGCTACCCATCCATGCCACAAAGACATGTTAATTGTCATGGCCTGGCACCTACAGATTTTTCAGGTCATGAAAATAGAGATTCTCACATATTATATACCAGTCCAGAAGCTGAGGCTTAAGAAAAACAGAAAATCTCACAAGACTCATGATAAAATTGAGAGAACTGGCAACAACGAGATAGAGATGAACTTCAGAGAACATATCAATAATGTAGGGTAAAAACATCCCATGTGTTTTGTAATTATCCAAAATACTACAATTATACACCCCAGAAATCCAAATTTAAAAGAGCTCCAAACATGTTAAAACAGTGGTTCTCCAACTTTTGTACTGGTGACCCCTTTCACATAGCAAGTCTCTGTGTGCAACCCTCCTTATACATTAAAAACACTTTTTTATATATTTAACACCATTATAAATGCTGGAGGCAAAGCACAGATTAAGACCAGAAGCGTTATGAGATATATATATATATATATATATATAAAACCAACTGACTGCTAAAAGTTTTAAGGAAAAAGAGTTGGGCATTTTGAGAATACCTCAGTGTCATACTGTAGTGCATTTTATATATCCTGGGCTACAATGAAAGTATCATTCAAAATTTGTATTTTATTAGGGAAATCATTCAATAATCTTTTAAAAATTAAAAACAGAAACCTTGAAAGTAAAATGAATCCTAGACAAGGGAAGCATAAGAAAAAGAAACTGCTATTAAGTTGGCTACTTAAAACCTTCTAAAATCATTCTGTTAAAAAAAAATAAAGCCATGTTAGGTTGCCTTATGTAGCACCGACTTGGTAAGTGACCGTAAGCTCCTTTAAAACAATTAAATACTCAAAATTTGATTGAAAAATTTTATAGCACAATAATATAATGACAATATACAGTTTCTATATTTCTTGGTACACAATTTTGTGACTATTAACATTCCTTTCTACTTTATTCTTTAATATCCTTTGAGTCACACAGGGCCAAGGACTCAAAACCAATCATTACAAAAAAACAAAACACCTACTGACTTCTATTCAGTTTAATACAATAACCCTTTATTTAAAACAAACTCCAATAAAATTCATCATGAGAAGTTATTAAAAGGGTTAAAAACCTATTAAATGTCAAAGAATTTGCCTGACTTAAACTTCTAATAAAGAGACAGAATAGGCTTTCTTTCTGAATTATTTAAATCTTTACTGACTGTGCACTGAACCATGAAATTAGAAAAGTGTTATTAGAAGTGTTCTCTGGTTTTTATAAAAGTTGTAGCATAGAATGTATCAAACCATAGTCTTTAACTAGACTAGTTAAAGAAATAGGTTTTTAATCCCACATACATGGTTTCCACTGATATAAAACGGTCATAATTAAAACTCTAGCCTGCAAGTTGAAGATAATAAAATTATTATTACAGGAGTACTCACGTTCATTTAGTATATTCTGGATGCAAGTTTCCACTTTAATTTGGACAAATATCTTCAGTTTTGTTTGATCTTGCAAAGTTCACTAATTTGGATCCTCTCAGCAAATGATTAGGGTTTTAATAGTGACTAATTTTAAAGTATTAATGGTGAATAATTTGTGTTATCTTTTTTTAAAGTGTCTAATGCTTACAGGGTCAATAGCAGGTGTAGGTTGACACCAGACCAATAGGATCCAAGAAGTGTAAGTCAAATATTTTTGCACATATTTTCTGATAACAATATTAACTCTCCATTGCATTTAACAAATAGCCCAGTTTTATATTTTAGCAATTATTCACATGAGAAAGACAAACATGCCTTTCACATTTATTCAGACAACTCTACAGGAATCTTGAATCAGCAGTATATTCAAACAGATTCAGTCAAACACACCTGAATCAATAGTTATTCTGTAAAACAAATGCAGTCAAAAAGAGACTGACAAGAGGCTATGCAAAGCAACATCGGTTCCCCATAAAGGATCCAGGGGACCTGAAGCTATTATGTCTAAGAATAAAAAATAGACTGAGAAGTGTTGGTGAGGAATAGTAGTAATTTCATTCATCAAAATTCTGTTGTAGGGTAATATCCGGTGAGGTCCTGAGAGTCTTCATCTCATATTGAAGACAATAGGCCAAGTCTATCTGTATTTGGTACAGGACCAGAGCAGGATAAGGGAAGCAATGGTGACTACTGGCATCTCTGCAATCCCCTGATCCTGGGACTGACAGCAAACTGTCCAGTCCGAACATGAGGCTTCTAAATACACATGGCCCCAATGGGCCATTTTATTCTATTCATGATCATAGTATCTGAGTATCTTCCCATAATGCATTAAGAAACATTTGTCACATGTTGTTTGTTCTCTCATCCTCTCCCCTCGCAGCCAATTGTAACCAGAATACAAAAGTACTTTGCCCACTTTTCCTTTCTCCTTGTGTCAGGAGGTAAAGGAGGTTAGTTTAGAGTCACTATATTAACTTTAAGCCATATGGGAATTCCTTCCCACACTAATGGAATCCCCGGTAGCTAGTTCAGCCAGCTTTTCTCGTAGCTTTGCACTGTGGGGATGATCTGGATCCATGAGAGTGAAGGATGCTCAGCACTTTGCAGAAGTGGGGCCACAAATAGCTTCCTGTAATTGAATATTATTGTAAGGAATTGACTAGAAGGAACAGATTCTTCCTTCAGCTGTGAGTGTGGCTTCCACTGAGTGTGGCTTTCAAAGTGTAACATTGACAACAGGACCGGCTCCAGGATTTTTTGCTGCCCCAAGCAAAAAAAAAAAGGGCCAGAGTGCCGCCTCTTTAAAAGTGCCACCCCAAGCACATGCTTGGGATGCTGGTGCCTAGAGCCGGCTTTGTCTGACAGAGCTTGGTTGTCGGCGGACATGATCAAACCCGGGACCTCTGGAGCTAAATGCATAAGCCTCTACTGCATGAGCTGAAAGCCACATGGCTCTTAATTAAGGCTGTAGCAGACTCATTCATCTCTAAGTGGCCTCTAAAGGTGACAGACCACCACACCCAGGAGGTGTGTAGGTTACAAATGCACCTGGCACCTGAATTTAACCATAGGTATTTTTTAAAGCATGGCAATGAATATGTCTGCAGTGAGATATGGTAGAATTGCGCACTGAACATTCTAACACAGGGATGGGGTTGTACAGCATTTTAAAAGTACTGTTTCATTTTGAATAATTTGAAAATATTAGAATTTGACTGAGATGAAATTTTTGGTTTTAAAATTAAAGTGAATTTTTAAGAATCTTTTAAAATTATGGGAGAACAGGCCAATATGTGATTGTACTTGAGTCTAATTAAAAATGATTGTAAAACAAAACTTTTTTGTGCATGTGATTGGTTTGTGATGCAAGTGTTTGTATGCCTCAAACTATGATTACAGAGATGGAGGAATGTATATGTGCATTTGCTAGTGACTCGTACAGCATAAAGTCTTTAAGGAATGGCAAAGTAACCCCTGGGAATTCTATGCCATACAGGTTCCTATACTGTACCCATCAGTGTGTATTTATACAAGATGGTTGACTGAACTGAAGCTACCAGACTTACACATTAATGATAAGTACCTGAGAAAAAACACAGATGGACAAAACATAAAATTGATGAAGTATAACTGCATATCAGACTTTGTGAATTCATACTATACACATCTACCCAGATCTTCCTCTTTTGTCCCTCATCTCCTTCCTAACCTGCACATTCCTAATGCTGTACTGTCTGAAGCATCCCAACATGCAGCAACAAATTCCAAGGACAGATGCTGAATTTTGCTTTCCCATCCCTTCCCACACATACAGTTGTCATTAAGTTCAAGCACTAGGAATGGCCAGTCCTTCTGAAGACTGCAGGACTGGGCACAGCACTGGGAAATTATTAATTTATGGTATATCAGACAAACACGTTCTTAAAAGAAAGACGAATTTGTGTGGAATGCAAGAGTATATCCCTTAAGGCTAAATTCTGCTCTCAATATGTTCCAGTAGCTCCTCTTTACTTCAAGAAGAGTTCCATTTGTCCTCTTGGAATTTAATGTTTTATTACTAAATCCAAGAATTTGCTGCTCTTGGAGTTTAATGTTTTATTACTAAATCCTGTGCCCAGCCTTAGCAACTTCACTAGGTACTAGGGATCTCCAGGGCATAAGGTCCTCTGGTCAAGGGGCCACTCTGTAACTGCTAATACAGAAGAAGGGCTGACGTAAGCTCTGTGGCTCTAGCGCTCCCTAACCATGTGAAAGGGCCTGTAAGATCCACATTGCTCACCACTCTGACCTTAGATACAGTGACTGTGCAGGATTCCCCACATAGCTGGACTTGTCTGCATCCTCTATATGTGGTGTTGCTATCCTTCCTTCCCTAGCACTGTGATGTGGAATCTCGCTGGTTCTGCTGCATGAAGGGCTTTCCATATGTTGAGAATGGGGGGTGGCAAGGGAACAGGATCTGGACCTCTCTGCATGTTTAAAAATGATCTTTATTTTAGCAAATCATTTCTTTTAGAAACCATCACCCTCAAATGGAAGCAGTGGTATTATATTAGTTGTTCATCCTATATTAAACACTGAAAGGAAGAATTCTGTTAAAAGATTATTTTTTATTGGCAATGGGGAGGGAATCCATACACATTGCACTTACTGAATAAAGAGCTGAGCTTCAAGTCTTATTTGTGCATTTCACTGAAAACAAAGGACTATAAAAAGGTATTATTTTGAACACTATTTTTAAATATTAAACACCAATGAATCCGCTGAAATGCAAAAAACAACAAAAACAAAATACCCAACCACTTTCCATAATTTCATGTTGCATTTTATTTTGCATTAAGCCAAACACTGACTGTGATTTTACTCTGCACTAGTCATGTATTGTATTTAGTACTGATCAAAAGCAAACATATTTTCAGATTTGTAAGCCATATTTTTGGATAGGTGAATTTAAAAAAATGTCAGCTTGATTCTTCAATGTGTGAAGCCTCTATGAAGTTAAAGGTTGGAAGAGAAAGCCCATTATAGCTGATAATAGTGATACTCCAAAAATAAAACAAACCCTTTTAAGTAACACAATACTAGAAAATGATCACATTTTCACAATCCTCTCTATTTTTCCATTAATTATGAAACTATGAAACAACAGTCAAGTAATTTTGACCAGTAAGAATGACCTCAATGGTTTAATTGATTTTGGGTCAAGAGATCTTTTACAATTTCTCTCTGTTCCTAAGCTGCGGCCTTGTACACATCAGCATGTGTGATATTATTAAAGGAGGAAATGCCACATCTGTAAAATGGTTAACTAACAAGAGATTATTTTTCATAAATATGATCTTGTTATCCAGTCATACATTTACTGATATTAATAACCATATTGTCACAATTTTCCAAGCAATGTAAACCTAATAACTAGAAACTCTGCCATAGTCAAATATTGTGGTTTTTTTAATGTTAAACATATGTGTTACTGCAAGGCAAGACACTTCTTGTAAGTTATGAAAAATATGCTTGGCTCTTAGGAAAAAAAAGTCATTTAATGATCTGCTAATAAGTCCATCATTCTCCTGTATTGTATGATTTACGGTTTTGTCTTTAAAACCTATTTAATATCTCTAGCATAAATATCTGACTGCAGCCTCCCAACTTCAATATTGCATTTTTCAAAACAGGAAAAAATCTCAATCATTTTATTTTCTATTTCAGAGAAAAGGATGGACACCCACCAGTCTCAAAAGATTAATGTTAATAAATATATATAAGTTCACTGCTCATTACATAGGAATGTGACAGAAATCCCCCATTACAGGGTTTTTTGCCTTTTTAAAATGTTCATTTCGCTAGGTTTGCAATAAATGTGAACTAAATCCTTCTAGTAACAACAGGTCATATAACAAAACCATATTCAGAAATGAAAACAGAGACAAAGCTTTCTAAAAAGGGGTAAACCTACCTCAGAGCATGTGCAGTCAGCTGAGGGCAATCACAGCTTAAGTATTTTTGAATTCATAATTCATTTTTCCTGTTTCTTCTAATTCTGAAGCACTTTCTTTGTTGTCACATCCACATTCAGAATTTAGATGGTAAGTTTTGTTTGGCTGAGGATACTTCCTTTTTCATTCTCCTTTCAGACTTCTACTTCCGTTATTGCCCAACAGCAACCACTGGTTGGGGAAGTGAGTTTTTTTATGATTCTCTATATACTAATTTCACTTTATTCCTGTATGTCAGAACAGCAAATGAATGCATCTGTGGTGAGAATTTTCTAGAACAGGATGTATTTTCGTATAGCCTTTATACATGCAAACCACCTTGGGTAAAATCCTGGCTGAAGTGAAGTCAGTGGTAAAATTTCCACTGGCTTCAGTGGGACCCCGATTTCACCCTTTATGTACGCAACCTGAAGAGAACAATAAGATGGGTAAGGTGATATTTAAGGACAGAAAGTGACTGCTGTCCCAGAGGAAGGAAGGAAGGAAGGAAGGAAGGAAGGAACTTACAGATACTTAAGAGCTTCAGGACAAACAAATAAAAGATGTCAAGTATCAGAAGGGTAGCCGTGTTAGTCTGGATCTGTAAAAGCAGCAGAGAATCCTGTGGCACCTTATAGACTAACAGATGTTTTGGAGCATGAGCTTTTGTGGGTGAATACTCGACTTCGTCAGATGCATTTGTAGTTGAAATTTCCAGGGCAGGATAATACGCTGGCAGCAAGCTAGAGATAACGAGGTTAGTCAATCGAGGAGGATGAGGCCTCTGTTCTAGCAGCTGGGTGTGAAACCAAGAGAGGAAAATGTTTCTGAGTTGGCAAGCCATTCACACTCTTTGTTCACATCCTGAGCGTGTGTCAAAATTTGCAGATGACTGCAACTCAGCAGTTTCTCTTTAAGTCTGGTCCTAAAGTTTTTTGCATGCAGTGATGCACCTTAAGTCTTGCTATAGTCTGGCCAGGGAGGTTAAGTGCTCTCCTACAGGTTTTTGTATATTGCCATTCCTAATATCTGATTTGTGTCCATTATCCTTTTCCGTAGAGACTGTCCAGTTTGGCCGATGTACATAGCAGAGGGGCATTGCTGGCATATGATGGCGTATATTACATTGGTGGATGTGCAGGTGAATGAACTGGTGATGGTGTGGCTGATCTGGTTAGGTCCTGTGATGGTATTGCTGGTGTAGATATGTGGGCAGAGTTGGCATCGAGGTTTGCTGAGCTCTGTGCCTTTATACTCACACACAACTATTTCAAATTTTTACCCTAGCAATATCCGGTGGGTTGGCTGTGGAGCCCCCTGGAGTGGTGCCTTAATGGCGCTGGATATATACTCCAGCCGATCCAGCACCCCTTCAGTTCCTTCTTGCGGCTACTCCAACAGAGGGGAAGGAGGACGGACAAGGTGGTAGAAAGAGATCCACCGGCCACCAACCCAGTCAAAACCAAGGCCCCACCCCTCCCAAACCATCGATGGGGCCCAGGCAAAACATTTGAAGGTGCATCCGACGACGGTGTACCAGCCACCATCCAGGATCCTTCCCCACCATTTTGAGATTGTCTCTCCCATTTCCACCAGGTGTGGTCCTGTATAACTTCAGACCAATGGGTTCTTTGCACGGTGAAAAGGGGATATTCTCTCCAGTTTTCTTTCTCCCCTCCCTCCCATCCTCCCTCTCCGTCCCTCTTCAGGGATCCCTCTCATGAGCAACTCCTTATACAGGAGGTCAAAATGCTCCTGTCCATGGGAGCAATTGAGGAGGTTCCAAGGGAGCTAAGGGGCAGGGGCTTTTACTCCCACTACTTCCTAATCCCCAAGGCAAAGGGTGGGCTTTGACCCATCCTCGATATGCGTGGACTCAACAAATTCATGGTAAAGTTGAAGTTCTGCATGGTTTCACTAGGGACCATTATTCCTTCCCCGGATCCTGGAGACTTGTACGCCGCCCTTGGCATGAACGACGCATACTTCCACATAGTGATTTACCCAGTGCACAGATGCTTCCTTTGCTTTGTGGTCAATCATGAACACTACCAATTTGCTGTCCTTCCCTTCAGCCTGTCCATGGCTCCCAGAGTGTTCACCAAATGTATGGCTGTTGTGGCAGCCTATCTTCATCGACAACGGATCCAAGTGTTTCCGTATCTCGATGACTGGCTCATTCAGGGCCACACCAGGGACCAAGTACAATCCCACGTTCGACTTTCCCTAAGCACGTTCCGCCAGCTGGGTCTCTTGCTCAACAATGAAAAGTTGACTCTGGAACCAACCCAGAGAACAGAGTTTATTTGGGCAGTCTTAGACTCCAGACTCGCCCAAGTCCTCCTGCCGGATGCATGCTTTCAGTCAATGGTGAACATGATCTGCAGCCTTCAAAACTTACCGACTTCCATGGTAAAGATGTGCCTCAGCATTCTGGGGCACATGGCTTCGTGCACTTACATAACCAGGCATGCCAGACTTCGGCTTCACCTGGTTATCAACAGTATATCGACCAGGTTGAGACAGCCTGAGCATGGTGGTCACTGTCCTGGAATCGGTTTTGACCTCCCTCTGTTGGTGGCTGGATCCCATGTCGGTGTGCGAAGGGGGTTCCATTTCACACCCTGCAACCTTCCTTGTAGTCACAGACGCATCATCTCTGGGATGGGGTGCCCACCTCGGTGAACTCCAAATGCAGGGCCTTTGGACCACATCCGAATTAACTCTGCACATCAACGTACGAGAACTGATGGCAGTATGCCTAGCGTGTCAGGCATTTTGTGGGAACCTACATGGCCGTTGTATGGCAGTACTCACGGGCAACACCACGGCCATGTTCTACATCAACAAGCAAGGGGGAGTCTGGTCGTCCCTCCTATACCAGGAGGCCGTTCACCTGTGGAAGTTCTACATAGTCCACTTAATACATCTGATAGCGTCGTTTCTCCCGGGGGTCCAGAACATGCTGGCAGACCGCCTCAGCAGGTCCCTCCAGCCTCACGAGTGGTCGATTTGTCCAGATATCATCCACTCCATCTTCCTGAGGTGGGGGTTTCCCCAGGTCAACCTATTCGCCTCGCACAACAATTGAAGTGCCAAGTGCTCTGTTCTTTCCAGGGACATTCTCCAGGTTCCCTAACAGACGCTTTCCTACTTTCGTGGAAAGACCATCTGTTCTGTGCTTTCCCTCCATTCCCACTAGTCCACAGGGTCCTGCTCAAGTTACGCAGGGACAGGGCACGTATGATTCTGGTCACCCTAGCATGGCCCAGGCAGCACTGGTATACCATGCTCCTGCAGTTGTCGGTAGGGCCTCTGATCACAGTCCTGCTGTGGCCGAACCTAATCTCAAAAGACCACGGGTGCCTTTGTCATCCCAACCTGCAATCGCTCCACCTTACAGTATGGATGCTACATGACTAACTTGGTCGGAATTACTCAGCTCACAATCAGTGCAGCAGGTTCTGTTAGGTAGCAGGAAGACCTCCACTTGAGCCACGTACCTAGCCAAATGGAAGCGATTTTCCTGTTAGTGCATGCAGTGCACCACGCCCCCCCATGCAGGCATCGATACCGCTTATACTAGACTATCTCCTAACCCTAAAGCAGCAGGGCCTGGCGATATCATCTGTCAGGGTGCACCTGGCAGCCATCTCGGCTTTCCATCCAGGAGAACATGCTTCCTCTGTCTTCTCCAGTCCGATGGTCATTAGATTTCTGAAGGGTTTAGATCACTGTTGTCCTCAAGTATGACAACCAGTTCCAGCGTGGGACCTTAACCTGTTCCTTTCCAGACTCACGGGGCCCCCGTTCGAGCTGATGGCCACCTGCTCACTTCTTTACCGATCTTGGAAGATAGCCTTCCTTGTAGCCATCACTTCAGCAAGACGTGTGTCTGAGATCAGAGCCCTCACGTCTGAGCCGCCGTATACAGTTTTCCACAAAGACAAGGTGCAGTTTCGCCCCCACCCTGCCTTTCTCCCCAAGGTGGTATCAGCTTTTCATGTGAACCAGGACATTTTCCTCCAGGTCTTTTATCCGAAGCCGCACAATACATGGCAGGATCAACATATGCACTCCCTTGACATTTGTAGGGCTCTAGCCTTCTATATCGAGCGTACTAAGCCATTCAGGAAAATGACTCAACTCTTCGTTGCAGTGGCCAACTGGATGAAAGACCTACTGGTCTCCTCCCAATGCTTCTCCTCATGGATCACGGCCTGTATCTGTGCTTGCTACGACTTCGCCAGTGTCCTGACCCCGCGCCTCACTGCCCACTCCACAAGGGCTCAAGCATCATCGGCTGCCTTCCTGGCCCGGGTCCCAGTACAGGAGATCTCTAGAGCTGCAATTTGGTCATTGGTACATACCTTTGCCGCTCACTACGCGCTAGTTCAGCAGTCTAGAGACGATGCCACATTTGGTTCTGTGGTTCTGCATTCAGCGACGTCTCACTCCTACCCCACCGCCTAGGTAAGGCTTGGTAGTCACCTAATTGGAATCGATATGAGCAAGTACTCGAAGAACAAAAGATGGTTACTCACCTTTGTAACTATTGTTCTTCGAGATGTGTTGCTCATATCCATTTCAAACCCTCCTTCCCCTCTGTCGGAGTAGCCGGCAAGAAGGAACTGAAGGGGTGCTGGGTCAGCTGGGGTATATATCCAGCGCCATTAAGGCGCCACTCCAGGGGGCTCCACAGCCAACCTACCAGGTGTTGCTAGGGTAAAAATTCTACGATGATCATGCATGAGGCACGCACACACCTAATTGGAATCGATATGAGCAAGCACTCGAAGAAGAACTGCCAGTTATGGAAACTATGAGCAAGAAGACAGTGAGAAGATAAAGACTCAAGATATAGGATGAATAGGCAGAGGAGCAGGCAGACGAGATGTCAAAAGTATGGGTTTTGGAGTGAGAGATTTGTAAACCTGAAGGGCAATTTTAAACTGACTCACAAATTACACCTGTGAAGATGACCCAGACGTCGGCAGCCACGTGGGCATGACACCAATATCTGAAAAGGGGCCCTTTGAAAAATGGAAAGGATGGAAATGGAAGTGGCTGCACAATCCAACAATGTCACAAATCTTCTGAAGGCTCCATCCTCTGGGTGTGTGTTGGGATGAGATTTGGCCTTTTGCTGTTTTCTTTTATTTAAAAAGGCAGCCCACCTGTCTGCGACCAAATACAAAGCAGGAGTGGGGTTCAGCTTCCGAAAATAAAGCCAGTTAAGACAGCTGATTGTTTAATAGCCACCAGAGAAACTTCTGCCTCACTTGCATATAAAGGAAGCTGGGAAGTGGGGAATTCTGGCAGAAAAATATAATTCGCCCCACCACTCTGAAGGAGTTTGGCCCCATCACACATGCTGAAGCTCAAGAAGCCCTGAAAAATGTCAGAGCCACAATCTGCAAAACTGATTCATGTCCCTCCTGACTGGTAAAAGCCAGTGAAGAACAATTATACCCACTACTAAAGGGAAAAGTCAATGTCTCCTTCAGAGAAGCACACCTACCAAACTCTATGAAAATGCAGTATGTTATCCAATCCTCACGAAGCCAACACTCTACCCTGACTATCTCTCCAGCTACAATTGGTCCCCACCTTCCCACCCCTGGGCAAAATAGTTGAGAAAATAGTAACCACATTGAGCTCCACAACATGTGACATCAGCCAACATGCCAGATGCCTCACAATCAGGGTTCAGACCAAGTAACAGCCCAGCGATGAATCTAGTGGCACTAAAAAGATGACTCCTCATGGCCACGTACATAGCTAAGATCTCCATGATCATACTGCTGGACCTCTCGGCAGCCTCTGACACAGTGGACCACAAGGTGCTGCTAACACGCCTACATAACATAGCAGGAATAGATAGCACAGCACTACAGTGTCTCCAGTCATTACTCTCCAGCAGAATGCAGAGAGTGGTGGTGGGTGATGGCCCCTCCTGTCCAAAGGTTCTCACATGTGTGGTCCCTCAGGGATCCACACTATCCCCTCCTCTTCAATATCTATGTGATACCACTGGGAGAGACAGCAAGACACTGTAGCTGCCAACAGTATGCCAATCACACTTAGCTATATTTCTCATTCTAAACTCATGCAGGCACCACCACTACTAAAATGTCACAATGCTGACACGAAACACGCTGAAGAGCAGCTGAGTCAAACTGAACTGGAAAAGGAAAACGCTTCGAAGAGCTGGCAAAGATCCTTGTCTCCAACTTCCATCAAAGACATACAACCTCCATTCAAAGTGATGCAAAGCCTTGGAGTCCTAAGCTTCGATGACCAGGTAGCATCAGTTTTCAAAAATGTCCTCTCTCACCTCCAGCTTGCAAGGAAACTTCCTCTCAGACAAAGACCTGGCACAGCGATCTAAGCATTTGTCACCTCTAGGCTGGATTACTGTAATTCACTGTATCTGAAGATGAGTGGAAGATGATGCAAACATTCCAGCATGTACTGAATGTGGCTGCTTGCCTCCACCACAACAGGACACTGTGAGCACAGCAGGCCTGTGCTCCAGTCCCTCACTGGCTCCCTGTCAGCTTCTGATGCCAGTTTAAGGCCTTTTTCTTAATTTTCCATGCAATTAATGGTTAAAGTCCCATCTGAATCCAACAAAATAAAATGGAATTGCAAGCTGAGGGGAGACCCAAGTGCTGATCACATAGTAAGCTTTGAAAGGCAGAGACATCCCCTCAGTGGACAAGCACTCAGATGCAACGAAGGAGAATATAAACCATTAAAAAAATTTTAATTCACATCATCCCGGAATGACATGACAGAGGAAAAGATCTGACAACAGAAAGACCAGTCCACAGTATGCCGTCATATTTATATACAAGAGGCTGGCTTCAGAAGCGTTTATGAGATCTCAATGCCAGTGCACAATACAATAATGTATGCATAACCTTGCACACTTTCCCAGCTCAGCACTACTGAAATTTTATTAATGTCCCATAATAGGGTTGTCTTCCACCTGTAACTATGAAGTTTACAACTACAAAGCCTATCAGACACTATCTTAGCTTTCTCATCAAAGAAATCTTTTTTCATTTTGGGCCAAATTTTCAAAAAGTAGTATCTGTGAGTGTGTGTGGAAAGATGCTTCCATGATTGTGCACAAAATTACTCCAATTATTAATGCAATTAAGGCAACTATGGAAGTACACTGCTAGCTAAGTCTCTAACTAGCAATCAGTGTGTGTATTTACTCAATTTGCATGTGCAATTTTCCCGACTGCATTCCCAGTTACCATACACAGATCTCAGGACTCAGTTTATATAAAATCTGATTCTTGATAACTGATTAAGAGCTGATGAGCAATGTGTGAGTGGCTGATACAGTAAGAATATTAGAAGCACACGGAGATAAAATAAATTAAAGCAAACAAAGTCAACTTCAACTTACCCATTGCCCTTTGTTTAAATTATACTTTGGAAGAGGAGGACATGAGTAATGTGCTAGCTGGGTTGAGTTCTCTCAATTATCCTGTCTCCTCCCATTTTCAATATTCAACCCATCCTCTCTGGTAGCAAGAAAAACAATGATTTTTAGCAGGGCTGTCGATTAATCGCAGTTAACTCATGTGATTAACTCAAAAAATTGTGATTAAAAAAATTAATCATGATTAATTGCAGTTTTAACCATACTGTTAAACAACAGAATACCAATTGAATTCTATTAAATATTTTGGATGTTTTTCTATATTTTCATATATACTGTATTCTGTGTTGTACCTGAAATCAAAGTGTACATCATTTTTATTACAAATATTTGCACTATAAAAATGATAAACAAAAGAAATAGTATTTTTCAATTCATCTCATACAAATATCATAGTGCAATCTCTTTGTCGTGAAAGTGCAATTTACAAGTGTAGATTTTTTTTTAAGTGTCAGAGGGGTAGCCGTGTTAGTCTGGGTCTGTAAAAGCAGCAGAGAATCCTGTGGCACCTTTTAGACTAACAGACGTTTTGGAGGCATGAGCTTTCCATGGGTGATACTCACATCGTCAGACGCATATGCACTGACGATGGGTATCCCCACGAAAGCTCATGCTCAAAACGTCTGTTAGTCCTAAAGGTGGCCACAGGATCTCTCCGCTATTAGATGATTTTTTTTGTACACTAATGCATCAAAAAACAAACAATGTAAAACTTCAGAGCTAACAAGTGCACTCAGTGCTACTTCTTGTTCAGTCAATTGCTCAGACAACAAGTTTGTTTAACATTTACAGGAACAATGCCTGGCTGCTTCTATTTACATGTCACTAGAAAGTGAGAACAGGTATTGCCATGGCACTTTTGTAGCTGGCATTGCATGGTATTACATGCCAGATATGCTAAACATTTGTAGCTCCTTCATACTTCGGCACACAATTCCAGAGGAATAACACAGTAGCTTCAAAAATAGAAATTGTGGTTGCATAGATTGTGAAAGACTTAAAAAATAAAATAGATAGTTTTGAAGATACCATACATAGTTTTTCTGGCAACTCTGGAAATTAATGTCCCAGCAAACAGTTTAAACAGCAGTTCTACTCTCAAAACTATGTAAAAATTGGCACCTTCTTACTCAAGAGATAAATTATAATAACTACCTTAATAAGAGGAGCAAAGAGTCCTATGGTACCTTATAGACTAACAGACGTTTTAGAGCATTGAGCTTTCATGGGTGAATACCACACTTCGTCGGATCCGACGAAGTGGGTATTCACCCATGAAAGCTCATGCTCCAAAACGTCTGTTAGTCTATAAGGTGCCACAGGATTCTCTGCTGCTTTTGCAGATCCAGACTAACACGGCTATCCCTCTGATACCTGATACCTTAATAAGCCTACTTACTGAATGGATTACTCAGACATAACCTTCTTTACTTAACAAATCTGTTTCCTGTGGTTATTCAGACTGATGTCTGCCTATTTTACTGATAAAAAAAAAAGATTTACGATATTTTACTCATGCTAGTACTGGAGAATCAACACAGGTTTGGGACAGTGAGCTGGATTCTATTCTGCCTAAGATAAAATCAATACAATTCTTAACTAAATTCCAGTTGTATTGTATTGTAAATTCCAAATTCTGTCATCAGTTACACTAGAACAACTCAATTCAATGCATAAGTGATAAGACTTGCACAGATGCAAGTAAGAGCATGATTTAACGGTAACAGAGTTGCAAAGGTATATCCAGAAGCAAAATTAACCTGCAGAATATGAGTGAGAAGAAAAGAACATTGCATGATTTAATTTCCTGGGTGGAATAAGCAGGCCTGGAAATGACGAAAAAAAATTTTTTCTTGTAAGCAAACTTTTCTTATAAAACAGAGAAAATTTTGTATGGAAATTACTGATGCACAATAACCGTGGAACCACATAGTGCCATTTGTGCAGCCATTTTTGAGAGAACTGATTTACATAATATTTAATATAAAATAATAAAGCATAAATCCTGTCTGTTAGTAAAATATTTAACACACAAATAGCCTGCACTACAATTTAAGAAGCATACCAGAGAGAAAAGCAATATCTGAAAAATCCAAAGACCTGGTGGTACAGTGATGCATAACTTCCTTCCTACTCCCCATACCTAACCTGGGTGACCCTCAGTACACCCAGAGTTGCACTGTTCTCAACTTTAGAAAAGATAACATCAGCAAGGTTTTATATAACCAAATAACTTTGTCCCCATTTGCACCTATGGCTAGTAGAGAGTTACCACATTGTTCTACTGAAGATTAAAATTGATCTCAAATCTTCATCCCAGTGCACAAGATGTATATTAGGAAGATCTGTGAGTGCTGGGAGGAAGGAATCCTTTCCAAAGGCCTCAGAATAGCAGCAGAGTTGCTCCACTGCCACAACTAACCTCCAGGTTGTAGCAACCTCCTTTCCCATAGCATCCTTCCCTCCCTGGAGGTTGTGGATGTTGGTAGGTTAGTTCATGTAATTGCAGATTCAGATTCCCTGACCTTGCTTTCCCCTCAAGTGTTCTTTTGCACTGGGAACTGTACCCTGTGCACTGGAACTCTGAAGATCCTTGAGTTACTTCCTAGAATCCTGCCCCTTCCCCCGAACAGCAGAACCAAATGAGTTCCATTGCTTCAAAGTCTAAATGTGCCCAGCAGAGGGCAACAAAAATGATTAGGGGGCTGGAGCACATGACTTATGAGGAAATGCTGAGGGAACTGGGATTGTTTAGTCTACAGAAGAGAAGAATGAGGGGCGATTTGATAGCTGCTTTCAACTACCTGAAAGGGGGTTCCAAAGAGGATGGATCTAGACTGTTCTCAGTGGTACTGGATGACAGAACAAGGAGTAATGGTCTCAAGTTGCAGTGGGGGAGGTTTAGGTTGGATATTAGGAAAAACGTTTTCACAAGGAGGGAGGTGAAGCACTGGAATGGGTTACCTAGGGAGGTGGTGGAATCTCCATCCTTAGAGGTTTTTAAGGCCTGGCTTGACAAAGCCCTGGCTGGGATGATTTAGTTGGGGACTGGTCCAGCTTTGAGCAGGGGATTGGACTAGATGACCTCCTGAGGTCCCTTCCAACCCTGATACTCTATGATTCTATGGGTGTGGGCATGGGATGAATTTTCACCAGGAGAAATAATCAGGTGTCAGAAGGGGAACTGAAAAAAAGTTTTCAAGGTGATAGTCACATTTTTTCTGATTCACAGAAAATTAACAGTTGTCTGTTGGTAATCTAAAGTAAATACAAAGCATTGTAGGATACTAAAACACACAGAATCACCAAACCTTTTTTGCCTAGATCCAAAATTTTATTAATCAGAAGCAACTCTCTACTGGAGAGTTATTTACAATTTCTACACTTAATAAATAACTACCAATTCTGACAATCTTTCGAGTGTTATCTGATCGAGCTAATGTGACTGGTACCAACCAATGAGTCTGTGACTAAAAGCATTCTTACTGATGTGGAAGAAAATGCTGCTTTTACTGGCAATGGTTTTAGTAATAGGCTTCATGTTACTATTTCTTTGACAAACCCACATACCAACTTTTTTATTTTAAAATGTCCAACAGAAAAAAAACATACAAAACCAATCAGAATATGCACGAAGATGAATTCACGTGCATCTGCCTTAACAATAGCTTTCTAGACTCACCCATGATATCTCTTAGCATATAGACATGCAAAAACCAACAAAAGCAGTAAGAATATTTCTATTGGCTTTAGTGGGATTTGGATCAGGCCCATACTTTTCATGAGTGCAGAGCCAGTGCTTGGGGCGGGGACAGTACGTGGAGCACTGGAGCCTAGGAGCTGGAGCCTGCTGGTGGCTTCCAGGATTCAGCGTGGTGCCAGAACAGGTATGGACTAGCCTGCCTTAGCCCTGCAGAACCGCCGACCAGACTTTTAATGGGCTAGTCGGTGGTGCTGACCGGAGGCGCCAGGGTCCCTTTTCGACCGGGCATCCCGGTCGAAAACCGGACACCTGGCAACCTTAGTCCTTATACATCAAAAAAGTCCTTATACATCGTTACAAAAAAGCCCCTAAACACCATTTTCTATGAGAAACAAAAAAGAGTGACATAGCTAATTTTCAAGAGTCAGTGCAATCAAATTATAATGGCCATCAATAAAAAGTGCATATTTACCAACAGATCATATGGAAATATATGAGATACCTCAAATGTGTCCGATTTTAAGTGAAGGGAGTATATCATCACTGTGGCAAATTTACTTTAATGGTGAACCCAGTATGTGCAATAGGTACCATATATTATAAATATCTGTGGCTCTTAATGGGGCATGTTTAGTCTTATGGGGTACAATTCTGATAAAACTGACACTAGGAGTAACAACAATGAAAATCAATTCAAATGACATCAAAATCCATCTCTTGATTTCCACAATAAGCAAGGCAGAGTTGTTTAATTTACACAGACCAGCACGTAAAGTGCTGTGCAACTCCTGAAAACAGCAGCATCTTCACATGAATAAGCTGCATGAGCTATTCTAGATTGTGTCGCAGACGTGCTGCCTAAGTTGCCCTCTCCATATAATAATACTATATGTTGCTCCTGATTGATCTACCAGAAATATTTCATATGCTGCACAGCTGCAGGTTGTTTTCACAATAGTCTTGAAATAGTAGCTCTGGATAACTAACTTGTGAACATTTGCCAAGTTTGATCTCACTCTACACAATACGCTTAAGTACAGCCTTGTTGAACTACATATTGATCAAGGAGCTGAGTTATGTTTTTGCTCCCAAGGCCTTAGATATTTTTTCACTTTTCAGTACCTTGAAGTTGGTTACGTTATCTTGCCACTTCATATGCATGATGGATTTGAGCTGATGTAGGTTTTAATGAATCATGGCTCTGGAGCAGTGGAAGAGTCATGATCAAAAACCATGAATTTTGTGTGCCATCTGATATTAAGATAAACTTGTCTCCAATTTAAACCTCCATACAGATTTTTAAAAGGGTTATTTACAAGTAAAGTTGCCTTTCAAATACAATACTCAGTATATTTCAGGAATGGAAACACTGTGTTAGAGGGAGAGGGAAAAACCCATGATTTATATTGAAGTCTTGGATGTTCAGACATTCTGAAAATGAAGTCTCATGCTTTTCTCTGCTGGCTTTTCCTGCTGGTCCCTAACCTAGGACTCCTTTTACTTAGAAGGTGTGACTATTCCTATCGTCCTTTAATTCCAAAGCTTGTTTTTTTTCTTTCCTCCTTAGAATATTATGTTCTTCACTTATTTCAGGCCAACACATTACCTGTGTACCTTGGACACCAAAAATGAAACAAAATTTTGGTTACCTTGAAGACTGAGAAGACAAAGTAATTAACCACAGGCCATGGCAGAAGTGGGCTGTGACAGTGCAATGCACCAGTGTGAGGTTTTGGAAGTAACGTGCCTGAGTTAGGCACAATGCTACCAATAGCAATGGGAGGAGAGTGCAAACCAGAGTGGTTCCTGCTGCACTCTGAGAGGGTGCTGGGTGTGCTTTCCCAGCTGCTATACAAAGGATGGACCCAAACCTCTCCCTGACACATTTTCGGAGGCCATTGGTCTCACACAGTCTTTGTTTTCAGAAAGCTCAAGAGACGTGGGCTAGACTCTACACAACTGCACAATTTTGCCTCCTCTCCTCCTTAAGAGCCTGTACAGGGTTAGTCATAATATAGCATTATACAAGCAATTACAAACCACATCCTTCTAGTTAAAAATTAACTCCCCCACCAACTTATAAGTTCTCTTAATGCCAACATTTTGATTTGCAGTTGCTTGCCAATCATCATCTCCTTCAGGGGACTTCAGACCAAAATGTTAGGCTTCAGCAACTTGTTTTTCTACAACATTTATGTTGTTTTTAAATTGTATACCTTACAAATGTTATTTTACGAGCCTCAGAGGTAGCACACAGGCTTTCAATTGGTTCCAGAGATAGCATTCATATACTGCATTACTACTTTCTGCATGAAAGATACAAGTTTACAAACAATTTTGAAAATAAACAAAAAGGATTTTGCATAATTAAATCTTGGATGTGAACCTGAAAACATCATTCTGGTTATGTAGTACGATGTAGTACTACTTTTTAAAATGCTCACTTCTTTTTAATCTTTGAAATTGTTAGGAAGATTCAAAAATGGTAATTATGAGAACAAGACAACTAACTTAAAGCACCAAGAAAATATGATTGGCATGATACATAATTGGTATATTTCTACTTAATCTACATAAATGTAAACAATAAATCTTTTCTTAAACAAAGATTGTGTGAATCTTCATTTATCTTTTATGACAAGAGAGCAAAGGTTGCTACTTAATGAATGGAAAGAAGCAACTAGGTCAGATTTAAAAGCCTTGCAGGTCAAATGTCTGACATCTCTGAACAATGGAAAAAACCTAACATGGTAATTACTATTTTGGTCAAGTCAATGAGGTCTGTTTGTGTTTTCAAAAGGAAAGGAAGAAAGAAAATAGCATAACCAAATAACATAAGAATGGGCAATTGTATAACAATATAGCCCATAAAAAATATATTTCCCCAGCAAGTCCTCCTTTCACCAGGAAGAAGAGAAAAGAAGAAAACAATATGAATTCCATTAAGGACCTCACCATCAGTATTTAGTTCACCTGGGAAGCACTTATATAGCACAGTGATAAGTGCTATACTTTAAGATGGACAAATTGATAAATTATTAATTCAAAATGTTTGCAAGCATTTCAATTACTAAATATCCTCAATACAGGTGAACTTGAAAATAATTTTGAATCTCTCTGGACAACAGAAACACAGGCATTGACAAAGAGCTTGGAAAGCCAAATACTTTTATTTTACATATGCATTGATTTTTGCTCAAATGGAAGACCTCTGTCATTTAACAGAGTTATTCATAGATGCAAAGAGTTGATTGAGGTCATTAATAACAATAGTAAACTGATCATCATTCTTATAGGATTTGACAACAGCTTTTTTTCAAAGTGGATACTAATGTATTGATGCCTCTGAAGTTCATTACAGCAGTAATAAATCATTAGCCTCCACAAAATGATTTATAAGTTGGTTAAAATGCATTAGAATGGACTGTCAAACCACCCCACTAAGATGATTTGGCTAGCACTAAAGAGGATTTTTTTTTCAGCTCTTCGAACCAAAATGGTGATGACTCATAGTAATCATATTACAAAGATAAAAATAAAACAAATTCCTGTAATAATTTATTTTAATAGTAAGTTCCAATCTTTGTAAAAGAGTGAGTGAATTTTACATTGACTAGCTACATACCTTGTTGGCAGCAAACTTTTACTCTGTAAAGCACCAGTTTTAACCTCCGATGATTATATTTATGTTTGGTTTAACCAAAAGAAGCATACTGCATGCGTAACTATGGTTACTCCCTAAGTGTGTCTGTGTAATAACAGTTTAATATAAAGCATAAGTAGCCTGCCAAGCATCTAACACTAAGCCTTAAGATTAGTAATGATATCACAAGATGTAGTATGGGCCAAAATGTTGGTGCTTGAAATGTTCTTGCTATGCAAATCTATTGCTATATTATTGCAAGCAGCAGTGATAATCACTGTTTAAGTAGCTTAACTACAACTCAGACCTACTAGTATTTAGTTGTAAGAACATATTTCAATTTCATATGCTAAGAGAATCTGTTTGCATTTTTAATTAATGCATATCTTTTTTACCATATGGATTATTTCATAATATTGGTCAAAACTCCCATTAAGATCAATGGGAGTACAATCAGGCCCACTGTATACCGTGTTAATTATTATGATAGTGCTCAAAAGTCCCAGTCAGGATCAGAGCCTCATTGTGCTAAGAAGCTGTACAAAGCCATCCAAACCCAGTCCTGGTCTAGAAGAACTTTTAACAAGAGGGTCATGTTAATAGAATTAATAATAGACTGGACACTGCAATCTCTATTCAGATTCTGACTGGCCTTCCCATGGGAGCACTATGTGGAAGAAGTGAGTAAGGACCTCTCTCATACACAGCAAGGCAGAATTACAACCCCTGGGCTCAGGGATCACTCCCTTTCTGCTACCAGGGGGATGCACAATGCCCCAAAGGGACTTTGGGGTTGGGGAGGGGGAGAAGGGAGAGAAATGGTGAAGGCAGGGCTCTGCCATCCTCTCACTGCAGACGCTGGCTAATAAAACCAATGTGTGTGCACATGTGTGGGCATGTGTGTATCTGTTAAAGGAATGTAACAATGTGTGTATTTCCCATTTGCATTAGAAAATGCTGGGAAGCATTCTGTAGACTGTCACCTGGCTTTCCCTCTGGAACAGTGCAGCTCTGCACTATTCCACACACCCCTCCTCCAACATGGGGCTGTGCCTAAATGGTGCAAACGAGCCCCAAGTGATTAGTCTTTACCCATAGGAGTAGTCCTTACTTGAGCAAGTAACTCTTACATAAGGAGCCCTTCAAGATTAAGTACATTAAAGGCTTGTCTATAATGCCTGGAATAAAATAAAATAATGTCTTCTGGAAATACATGATAAGAGTTACTTTGAACCGCACAGAAGACAACACAATAACTTGTTATCCTCTCAGTGTAATTGAATTAGAAGTATGTATTGTATAAAGCCACACAGAATTTAGGGCCAGATTTTCAAAAGGCCAAGTCTGCATGCTTACAAGCTTAATTTGTGCCTGCAGGCAGAAATTGGAGTCCTTATGCTGCTACCTAACTAATCTGGGATGCATATTAGAGGTACAAGTTGTCATAGTATCCTTCCTCAATCTGAACCTTAGCGTCCAAAAATGAGGTACTAGCATGAAATCCTCTAAGCTTAATTACCAGCTTAGATCTGATATGCTGCCACCAATCAGGATTCTGAGTACCCGATAAACTCTGGTCTCCCCAAACCTTCCCTGGGGATCCCAAGACCCAAATTCTTGAAGTTCACAACAAAGGGAAATAACATTTCCTTCCCTTCTTTACCTCCTCCCAGATCTTTCTGCCTGGTACCAGCGAGATACCCTGCTTCAACTCCTCTGAAAAACAGAGAGATCAGGTTTCTCTTCCCTTCTCCCCCCCCGAGAGCAATACAGATTCAGCACAGTGAATCTAACACAAAGAGGGAATTTACCTTTCCTCCCCCCAAGTCCCTGGGGAGTCAAGCCTCAATACCTTAGCATTAACAGGAGTAAAAAATCAATTAGGTCTTTAAAAAAGAAAGTTTTAATAAGACAAAAGAGTAAAAATAATCTCTGTAAATTTAAGATGTAATATTACAGGGTCTTCAACTTATAGAAAATGAAGAAAAAGCCTTCTTCAACAGAAATACAATTTAAAATACTTTTAGCCAAATACTCATTAAAACTCTACCAGCCAGATACACATTTGCAAATAAAGGAAAATCAATTAAAAAGACTAAACTGTCTTTCTACTTTTGTACTTACAAATTTGGAACAGAAGATTAGAGAGCCTGTAGGTACATGTGGTCACTCTCAGAGCCCAGAGAGACAACAACAAAAACAAAGAACTCACACCCAACTTCCCTCCACCCAGATTTGAAAGTATCTTGTTTCCTGATTGGTCTTCTGGTCAGGTGTTGTTTGTTAACCCTTTCCAGGTGAAAGAAACATTAACCCTTAGCTATCTGTTTATGACACAAGTGCTCTGAAAGTGAGGGCGTCTGCAAACAGGGGACCGGGCCCTTTAAAAATCATAGCCACTTGAAAAATCTGGTCCTTAGTATGTACTAATGTTATAAACTAAATTCTCTACATAGGTCTGCACAGGAAACCTCTACAAAGGCTATTCTCCTTTCTGTATTTGCAAGAAACACCCAGTGAACAAGATTAAAGTTATGTGACTAGAGAGGGAAGAATGGACAGCAATGGCCATATTTTGAGCAAATTTTCTTAACTGCACATTTAAAACTCCAATTTGCATAAAATGAAGATTTCAGGCACAAATGCAGGATTTTCCCCCTACTCGAATAAGGATAGAATTAAGTCCCATTGAACATTTGGCCCCAAGAAAGTGTGCAGTGAAGATCAGAGACGATAATTTATTTAACCTTAATATATTGTAATGTGACTGTTTTTAAGATGATAGCATTGACAAGCTTGTTATGGAGTTTTGTCATATCCTGCACAGGGTGAATTATGCAGAATAAATAAACCAACACTTATGTATCAATAGACAGATTAGTTGCTATCTTGGAAATCAAGCAAATACGACAGACCTCAGAAAAAACCTTCAAGTAGTATCAGAAATATTTAAAAAAGCTCAAAAATGACAACCCTCCCTACTAGAAATTCCATCTGAAAACGCTCAGCTGATTCCAGTTGGTTCCAGTTGTCAACAAAGTTTTTGGAACAAAGAAACTGGTGCTCTACACTACTGCAATTCTACCCATTGACTTAAAGACTTAAAAGAATTCTTGATTGTTCGGATAGACAAGAAACCAGTAGAAACTAATAGAGACCAGTGGCAGGATTCTAATGGAAATTTCAACTCAGAGAATAGGTGCCCAAAGAGGCACAGAACAGAACTAATGGCTCAGGAAGAGGAGACTAAAGTGGCTTTAAGTCACCTTTGTGCCCTCTTGACACTGAGCTGCTCCAGGACTGGAGTGGCCCCAGATGTAATTTAAATAGCCTTGAGGGGCTAAGTTAAGGCAGCTTATCCCTGGCCTGCCTATGGGCAGCAACATCCAGGATCTCCGCCGCAGGGTGTGCTGTGGCTACACTCCTGACATGCCCCTACCACCTCAAGCCCCACTCCTGTCACCCCCTATGCCAGCGCTTGTGAAGGGGTCCTGGAATGACAGCCTATGGTAGTATTTTCCTCAGTTCTGGAGTGGAGCAATCCTCCCTAAAAGTGGGGCTTTTAGGATGCCTTTACATTGCTCCAGGCATACAGGGGTCAGAGCAGAGATGATTTGTAAAATCTGGGGAAAAATTCACTCTTATGCAGCAAAAGAAAATCAATATCCAAATAGTCAATATAATCTTGTTCAACTACGAGCTGAGCAGAAGTCTATGATAAAAAGTCAACAAATTATCAAATCAACAAAAATAAACATGAAAGACTTGCTCCTCCTCTTAATTAAGCCAATGGAAGTCTCCTATAGACTTCCATCAGCAGCAGAATTAGGTCCTAAAAGCCCCTGGTTACACCAAGGGAGAAGCAAAAAGGTACAGGTCTTTTTTCCTCGCTCATAAAGCACATAGCATGGAACCTCTTGTATAAACCAAAACAATACTCTATGTTGTTCTCTCATGACATGTTTCTGAAATATGGGAGAATACTCCAAAGAGAACAGTAGTGTAGAAACAAGAAGAAAACAAAGACTAATGAAAACAAAACAAAACACCAAGTTATCAGGGGAAAAAAAACTTAACTAAGGGAAACCATTTGTACAGGACATTTCATTAAAGCAATCGCTTCAGTCTGCTGAAACCTGGAAACAGAGAAAACAATAAACAGATCCTAGACACTTCTCCAGCTCCCTTGCACTGCTCCAGTGGCCCTACTACAACCAGAGAATGTTTTAAAGTCACAGTCTCCAGAACCACAATAACCACTGAAAGATAATCCTGAAGGTCTGGCCCTTTATATTCTGCCTTTACAGTAACATTCTTCATTATGAAGGGATAGCAATTTTGCTAATCCAACAATTGTGCATAACAACACCTCCTCCAACTGGAATATGGACCTATAGTGAGTAGGCAATAAAAGAGATATATCTGAATGTATGCTGCAGAAAATCTGGCAATCAATGAGGACAAGGCACGCTTAATTAAAATCTGGGAGGCAGAGACTGACACAAATATATAAACTTCTTTTATCATATCTGTTTTTATGGGTTTTTTTATTTTAAGAGACAAAATAAAAATATTTTTTTCACACAAAGCCACAATGAGCAAGAACACAGAGGCTACACAGCTTCTGACATCTAAGACAAAAAAACAAGTCAAAGGTGCAGAAAGTGCAGAGGTTAGGTGTATTCGTTGTGCAACATGAAAGGCGTTACCAGATGGTAGAGCAGTAAACAGAAAACACAGCAGCGCATGCACATTACAGAGTAAGGCAGTACGGACAACATTTCCATGTGCTGTATTTTTAACTCTGTTGCCTGATTGACCTCAATAATACTCTACAATTTCATGGCACCTTACACTGTTATTTATGCTTTATAACATCCCTGTACGCTAGATAAATATCATTCCTACCATATGAGACAGGGACACAGAGGCACAAATACTACTGCAAAGAGGCACACGTAAGACCCTAGACAGACAGATGAGGATATTAAGTGATATGCAAAAGGTTACACAATAAGAGTTTCCAAACTTGTTGAATTCAATGGAAGTCTTTCCATGGATTTTAATGGGGTTTGGTTCAGACTCTAAATCAATCAGAAGTGGAATAAAAACTAGGGTCTTTTTGACTCAGGTTTCCCTAATCCAGTCCACTTGTCCTGTAGGTCACTTCATCACTGTGTGTCTTAGGCCCTGATACTGCACTGAGAACTGCACGGGCTTTAAGAAAGTGCTATGGAAGCATAGGGGTTTCCCTGCGCTGTTCTCCAGTGCAAGACTAGAGCCTAAATTTCTCCATCTCTTCTCTATTCAATCCACTAGGCCAGGGGTCAGCAACCTTCGACACATGGCCCATGAGGATAACCTGCTGGTGGGCCATGAGACATTTTGTTTATGTTGACCGTCTGCAGGCAACCTCTCCCCCCTGCCCCCTGCGCAGCTCCCAGTAGTTGGAAATGGTGAACCACGGCCACTGGGAGCTGTGGGGGGGGCTGCCTGAGGCGGGTCAGCGTAAACAAAATGTCTCATGGCCTGCCAGCAGATTAGCCTGATGGGATGCATGCCGAAGGTTGCCAACCCCTGCACTAGGCCATACAGCAACAGAGGAGAATACACACACATACACACACACACACCATGACAAAATAAACCCCTGTGTTCACACCCTACATGCTGCTGTATCACAATAATATCATGGCAAAATGCACATAGCACAGTTATACGTGAAGCTATAAACGTAAGTTGAAATCATGACTAAAAGTATGTTTTTGAGACAAGTCTGAGGAGTGGCCAAACCAGTACCTTAGAGACAAAGGGCAAGTTGACACTTCAGCCAGGTGTCAACAAGGTTGATGGACCATTACTTGCTCAGTGGCCATTCTTTGGCAGGAAAGGGGGCAGAGGAAAAAATATACATCTTAGCAAAGGAACAGCATGGACCCAGAATGTTTGTCACTTTGCTCCCAGCTGGAAATGCTTCGCAAAGTGGGGACAGGACTAAAAAGGGAAGAGATAGACACCCCAAGACACCCCTCTTTCTCCCTCTGCCCATCATATTCACTGCACCTGGAGAGACAGAGGAAGTTGCTGTTGGACTCTCGAGGAGGAGTCCTGACCTAAAGAGGGTTTTTGTTTTTAAGACTTGACTTTATTCAGAGTAGGAGTAGGAATGTAATTTGTTGATTTTTATCTAGACTATTTTATTCATCTTGTGGTTGAACAAGACTACATTGGCTATTTGGTTACTGATTTTCTTTAGCTGCATAAAAAGGAATTTCCCCCAAGATTTTAAAAAGTTGGTCAGTAAGACTGCTGTAAGCACATGGTGAGCAAACTTTGCTTTGAATCCAATATAGTTTGTTACGTTAGGCACCAGTAAGCATTTTATCTTTATTTTTCTTGTAACCATTTCTGACTTTTATGCCTCATTGCTTGTCGTAGGGTGACCAGATAGGAAGTGTGAAAAATTGGGATGTGGGTGGGGGATAATAGGCATCTATATAAAACAGACCATTGAATATCGGCGCTGTGCTTATAAAATTGGGCATCTTGTCACTATAGCTTGTTCTTCCTTAAAATCTATCTCTGTGTAGCTAATAAACTTGTTTTATTGTTTTATCTAATCCAGTATGTCCAAGTGGAAGAGTCTTAGTAACTCCATTTGGGGATAACAAGGTGTGTGCATGTTATTCCCTTAAAGGAATAATAGACTCAATATATTTGTACTGTCCAAGAGAGGGCTGGGCAATACAGGACATACTTTTCTGGGGGAATATCTGGGACTAGGGGTGTACTGTGGTCACCAAGGCTGGTAAGAGCCAAGGTGTAGCTGGCTGGGTGCAGCACACACAGACATAGCTGGGAGTGACTTACATGCTGGAGGCTGTGAGCAGAGACTACAACAGCAAGGCATTGTAAAGGGCACCCTAGTTACAGGGCAAGGGTTACACAGGTACTCATTAGTCTGGATTGTACCCTATGTCACACTCCCACATACAGAAAATGCACAAGTGTGAATTTTCAAATAAAAGTAGCTCTTTGGATTTTAGATACTTAAATACTTGAAATTTCAGGGGTAGGAAGCCATGCAAGGAAACCGTGCCCCACTAATTATCAAAAGACACTTTTCACCAATTTTGCCTACCTCTACTTTTCAAAACACAAAAGAAAAATATTTCTCTGCTAGCATTCAAAGATTCAAATCCTACTCTCAGATCTGTCCATTTGACTCAAATTGACTTTCATATATCTCGGGAGACAGAATTCAATTCTCATTATCAGTAAATTTATAAATTCATATTTTTCTGTGTTCAAATATTCTCCTATTCTGCATGGGTGTGAACATATGCATCCATGAAAATCCAGTGATTTGACTGTCAAAGCACCAGCTCTTTTTCAAAACTAGAAAGTTCCCTTGAAAGGTAAAGAAGCATTAAGCTTATACCATGTACAGCTACTTTATTTCTGTTTTGGCAGATAAGCTGTTCAAATCTCGACATGGGCAGGGTTCCATATCTGTGCTTCTGGCCATTATGTTCAGTGTTTAACCCACACCTTCAACCATGTATGGATCTTTATTTACACATTTTTATGTACCATGTGTCTCATTCTGGCTGCTCAATCCATCATAGGCAATTCTTTAAAGAACTTGGCATAGACAGAAAGTATACTTGAGAGTATCTTTGGCTGAAATTAGAGGGGTACAAGCAGCTTAACCAACAAATGTCTGTATAAGAAATACAGTGTTGCATAAAAATCTCCATGTGTTTCTCATCTCCAGTTCATGGTTGTTATAATACATTCAATATTATCCAGCAACATTCCCTGCCTGGCCAACAATAGTATATCACAATATTTCATGGTTACAGTTACAGCATTTCATGGCACGTCTCGGCAAAGCGAAAGGACTATCACAAGATGACTTTCTTGGTTGTGACATGCCCAGTTGGCTGCGGTTTGCCACAGTTGAAATACCGAAGTCAGATATGTCTTTCACTCTACTGACAGGTAGTCTACATGCCACAAAAGAGTGAAAATCCCTTACATTAGTCTCAGAAGATTTCTAACATTTTGGTCTTGTGAAACAAGTCAACAAGGTGAAAAACATGTTTATTCATAACGTGTTCAACTATATTTAAATTACTCATTGGATACAGATTATTATCCATAACTGTCACTTATGGAAAAAAAACCCTACACATGGATAAGTGTCCCCCCAGAGACAGCCTCAAATCCATGTGATATTCCAGAGCACTAGGTATTGCATGTGGGTTAACTGAAAGATGTACAAAAGCACATGTAAACAAGCATCTTACTATTGACTACGATTCTGAGGAGGTCTATTTATTCTAGCAACTGTAAGGAATAGAGGGGTCTCATATAACATGCTTTGGGTTTGACAGATTCATATCAGAGTAATGCTACTGTTTTGTTAGTGTGTCTGGACAGGTCGCATCCCATTTTCATTACATGCCTTAGACATGCCTCTGACTTAACATTTTTTTTTCTGAAAACTGCTATAGCCCAAGCAGAGCAACAATTCTGTTGAAAAAGCTGCAGACAGGTTCTCGCTTATATTCATACTCTAATACACTCTCTGTGGCTATGTATGTGTGGACGTGATATAAAATAAGCCTTCATTGCTTTAATTCTGCTCACTGCTTAATAGCATAGGGCTTTGTAACAGGAGGTGAATGCTTGATTCAGTGCTGCCCAGTGCTGCAAAGATGTGGACAGGACTGACTCCATGTTCTTCAGTTGACATCACTGTAAATTGCCACTAAAGGATTATCATAAATTAATAAATCTAATTCTTTACTAATATAATCTAACCACAAATAAAGAATTTCCAATCTAGAAATATACCCTTTTCCTACATAGCATGAAGAGTGATTAGTTCTAGGTGGGTGTATGCACTTTTTAAATTATTAGATCAGCCTAACAATAGAAAGATTGCACCATGGATGTTAACTAAGATTATTTTTAAATAATCACTATTAAAAACTGGCAAGATTTTTGGCTTTCAAAAGTTAGTCAGTTGATTGCTTTTTTATAAACACACTTTTTTCTTTTAAGTCAACGGCTGCACCGATTCTTATGGGGAAGATGTTGATTAACCAAATGTAAACTTCCACCTACACTTCCATCCAGAAAGAATGAATATGTCACCTCAACTAGTCTTAATTACTCAAGAGTTATAAATAAGATGAGATACATTATCCTCCATTTTATAAAACTATTATGAATTTCAAGTGTGGTAAACTTCAGTTTTTTTATACAAAACAATATTCTATAAATTATGCCTTTCCAGATGAGATTGAACAGTGTAATAAAACACAGAAACTAATAAATTAGGTTATAGTTAATAAGTCATTAGAACCTAATGAAGAAAAGAAACAAACATTTGTTCTACTATAGGTACAGAAACAATGAAACGTAGTAAATGAATGTGAAAAAACTTCTTTGTGAAGTAGAATTACTAATCCACGGGATTCAGCTGAATAACCTCCTCATGACACCTTCATACCAATAACATAATAAATTATCTATTTAAATGGAACATTTAGTTTGTATTCAGTACAGTTTTGTCATGTTGACACCAGAAAGTTAATAAACAATAGGGAATTAAATTAGAATGGAGCAATAAAATACACAGTATGTGAATCATTTGAGGGGAAAATGCGTATTTTCACTCACCTTTTTGAATGATTAGAAACCTATTAGACAGTAAGATCACAGTAAACATGCACCTTCAGTATGTTCTAAATCTGTGCAATTGATGAGATTTAAGCAAATATCAGTTAAGAGTTTAATTTGGATCTCCCAACAGCTATACAGGATTATTGTGAGTGTAATAGCTTTATGTTCAAGTGGGATTGTGCTGTATTAAATTCATTGTTAAACAAATCAGTCAAGCTCTCGCTGGAATTTCAATTTGCACTGTTGTAGAAGATGAGCAGTGTTTCACTGTTTTAATGTTTGATTATCAACATACACCTTTAAAGAGGCAAGACACACTACTTAATGATTGGGCTTTTTTAGTTCAGATTGTTGTTTATCTTTACTTATATAGAATTATATTTTACTTCAAATAGGTTACTGTGAGCTGTTGTTATGATGCTGTTAATACACTTTGTTCGAAGAAAAAAATGTTCCATGAAAGTTTTGCAGCGTTGTCAAGTTACCTAAAACCTATTTGACTCATATCTGCATATTAGGTTGCCAATTTTTGGGACTATGTTAATGGTAAAGGCCCATTTCAACTTTTATTTATTGTTAGTAGTAGATAAGCATATCTGTATTAGACTTTTTTTGTCAGATAATCAGCATTTAAATGAGAATCTTATCTCATCCTCTTTTCTAGATTCACACTCTCACTCTAGTTCCATCAGGAATTTGATAGTCACTTCTGGGCAAAGATAGACTTTTCCACTCATCTACTTAAGGCAGTGTTTCCCCAACTTGGGATGCTGCTTGCGTAGGGAAAGCCCCTGGCGGGCTGGGCCGGTTTGTTTACCTGCCGAGTCCGCAGGTCCGGCCGACTGCAGCTCCCACTGGCCACAGTTCACTGCCCAGGCCAATGGGAGCTGCTGGAAGCAGCGTGGGCCGAGGGACATACTGGCTGCCGCTTCCAGCAGCTCCCATAGGCCTGGAGCAGCAAATCGTGGCCAGTGGGAGCTGCGATCGGCCGGACCTGTGGATGCAGCAGGTAAACAAACCGGCCCAGCCCGCCGGGGCTTTCCCTACACAAGCAGCATCCCAAGTTTGGGAAACACTGATCTAAGGGTTTCTCTACGTTACTGGCTGGATCAATGGGCAGCAATTGATCCAGGGGGGGTCCATTTATCGCGTCTAGTCTAGATGCGATAAGTCGACCACCGAGAGCTCTCCTGTCGACTCCAGTACTCCACCAGGGCAAGAGGCATAGGCGGAGTCAACGGGGGAGCGTCAGCCATCGACTTACCGCAGAGAAGACACTGAGGGAAGTAGATCTAAGTACGTCGACTTCAGCTACATTATTCACGTAGCTGAAGTTGCGTAACTTAGATTGATCCTTCTCTAGTGTAGACCAGGTCTAAGTGACCCTTCTGTTAATCTACTGCCATTCACAGCCTGATCTTGCAATCTATACACACTCAAATCTCTTATTGGCTTCAGTAATGATTGCAAGATCAGACCCTTGAGTTGCACTGAGGATTGTAGATTCATTCCCAGTCATATTCACAAACAAACATGATGACATCAACAGATTATTATAATCTCTATATTCACTATATGGGAGCAAGATTATGGGTTTTACTGACACAAGTATTCCCATGGAAGTCAATTGGACTATTTGTATGAGTAAAGTGACGAGAATTTAATCATAAAAAACTATTTAAATAAATATATTTGTCATTTAACCAGTTAGGTTGGAAAGAGACTACAAATTAATTTGAATTAAATGACTAAAATCTGAAAAATAATATCTTATTAAGCATGCAAGCTTCTGGTTCAATGCTACATACTTCAACATTTTTGTCTATTATCTCATGGTATGAGTTGTACAAAGTAAAATGTAATTAACTATAGATAGAAATATTTACAAAATGTTACAATCTAAAAATGTATATTTAGCAGCATCTGACACTATCTATTTATACAGACTTAATACAGTTCTTAATCCAAAACATCTGATAAATCAATATTGTATGCACTAGAATTTAGAGCTGCCATTGAAAGAAAGCCTCAGAGAAGACAGTGAAACATACATCTTTCTCCAGTGTTGGATGGAAGCCTGTGATGAACATGTTTTGAGCATAAAGATAAACAGAAGACAATGAGCATTAGATATAGATGTACACGGACTTTTGACCTTCACTTGTGACTAATTTACTACATTATATGGAAAGGGAGAATGTAAATCAGTTTTTCTTGTACTGAATCTACAAAACAAGTCCATGTTTTTCCTTTTTTCACTCACCCTCATATTGGTTACCATGCTTAAACTTTTTTCAAAGACAACATTTAAATTTACATTAACTGCTATCTAATTTCACTCTTAATTAGAAATCAATAATGATGTACCTTATATAACATTTTATTTCTGATTTCAAAAAGAGCTACCTAGGATTGTTTGCTGTCTTTACTTTGAAGAAAATCTTTTTTATTACTTATTTTAGTACAACACATTAAAATCGAATATCTCCTGTAGCAAAACGATTCAAGTCCCTGCAACTCAAATAATTTTCTAATAAAAAATGCATGAGACAAATAAATGCACTTTATGTTCCACAAGAAAAGGCAGTTTCAACAGGCTAATGCTCAGAGAAAATTCATTTTATCAACCAGCCATTTCATTCTTTGGTGCTGTTACAAGCTCCTTCCAGTTGCTAGGCAACCATAATTCATAGTACCTTTTAATGGATACTCTGCTACTGCTGAGAACATTAAGGTGAAGAGAATAAATGCCTTGGGTGAATCTTGAAATCTTTTATTATGCATGTCATTCTATTTCTGTAATGCTATAATGCTGAAATGTTTCTGTGGCAGGAAACTGAGTTGTGGTAATTGCATATTGGACTCATATATGTTTTGTAAGCAGAGCAGCACGTACTTGTCTAAAATGAGTTATTTCAAACATGATTGAAATTGGACTTTTCTACTTCTAAAGGTAGTAAATAAATCTAAAGGGAAAAAAGAGAGAAAAATAGGTCTAGAATAAAATGTCTTGAAATTTCCAGTAAGAATGACAAAATTCTATAGCAGAAATTGGAAGTAATCAAACAGACTTGAGTTTGATCATAGTAGTACGTGAATATAGGGTATACACAATTTAAAATGCAAAAACACAACACTGGATAAAATATACTCAATATAACTGTTATTTCTTGAAAAAAAACATGCCAGCTTCAAAGACAGATACAGGAAAGTTAGATGAAGCACATCAATATGTATTATTAAAATATGTACATTTTGACTAAATATGAATGGTTAGTATACTGTACACTTCTCATCTCATTGTTTAGGGCCCTTGCGCACCTTCATAAGCACTTACTCTTGTGAGCCAGTGGGATCACCAAGAGGAGTAAGGGTTTCATAATTAGGCTCTTTTGCAAACAAATAAGAAAGACAACAAGAGTTAAGACAAACTTCTCAGATACTACAGTGATTTAGTGGCAGTATAAAACCCTGAGATGTGTTTGTCAGCTGGCACTTCATGATCCTGATTCTCTTCCCACTTACCTCCCTGCAAACCAGGAGTAGCTCTCTTGAAGTCAATGGAGTTATACAGGTGTGAGAGGAGAATCAGATGCTATGTTTTCATGATCCTTAATAGTATTTTATTGTTTCAAACAATATATGCAGGTCTCTCTTATATTTCTTTTAGAATAGCTATATTAACCTTGGAGAGTAACCTTTTACATTAATCTGTATGTATCTTTTAACTTCAGATTTCTCTTTATCATGTCTGAGCATGTTTCTGTAAATGCTAAGGAACCAACAATTATCTAAGAACTTTCTTACTCAACCATTTACAGCACTTTCTTGCCAGATGCCGATGACCTCAAATTGATCCTGAGGCACCACACATTTTACAAAAAAGCAATTCACTCTTTGAACGTTAGATGAGAAAAGAGCCTACATGGATAGTAATTATACCTTGTTCACTGGTGTCCAAACTGAGACTGCTAAACTCATTCCATGTGGGACAGTAATGTAATCCACAGCCATATTACAAATATAAACCTGTTTTTTTCTTCTGCTTAACTGTCCTACCTAGTCTTCTTCCCATGTGAATTTTGAAATTATTTTTACTATCTGGTTGAGATTGAAAACTTTCTGCTTTTAGTTACACAGGGGTAACAGAGAGAAGAATATGGCCCCCCTGTTCTTTTTCCATGGTATGTACTCTGCATCGACTTGTAATGTACTTTTGTCTACATCACCATGTGTGCCATATTTCTAAATACATTGAAAAAATAGTGCTATATACTATATGACTACCGTTCACATTATGTGATGCTGAAAACCTCTTTCTCTGAACTACTTTTAAAAAGATGTCTTTCTCGCAGGAAAAAAAAAACATATACATGAAGAGGAGGAAAAAGTTGCACAACTCCAAAGGGATGAAGACAACAGAATGATGGGAGTGGAGTTTGGAGCTGGAAGAGAGAAACTTGAGGTAATGGTTGTACTTGGTTGACAGTGAAGGTTAAAAGAAAGATGTTGCAGTTACATGAGAGGACGGTGGAGCCAAGGAACTTTTCTGAGGCTGAGGGATACTATAAAGCAGAAACAAATGCATTAAAAATGTCAAACCAAACAGGCTTTTGGGGTTTTTTGCAGTATTCACAGGGCACCTACTCTTCATCAACACCAAGCATCAATGTTTTCTCTTCTTCCTTCCCCCCTTTCCTCCTTATTCTTCCCCTTCCCCTTCTTCTTGTTTATAGAGGATATTACAAGATAACTCACTGTCAAAAAGCAAGAGTGTTGTATAACAATCATCTAGCAGTCTTTTTTTTCTAATTGCGAAGTGATAAGCCTCTCCCCTAAAAATCTTGCTCCCTCCCAAACTAACTACCCTTCTCATAAAAATGTGCATTGGAAAAAAAATCCCAGAAGATATGGAGACAGAAGTTTTTTGATCAATGAACTCTGCTGCATCATCACAGATATAATTTGCAATCCAATCATTTCCTATACACCATTCCATTAGTGTAGGCTACCTCTCTGTGAGTAACTAGGTTATAAAATATAGCTTCTATATAATGGCTTGGACTGTTGCTTTATGTTGTCAAAAGATGGCAACTTTCACCATATTCACCACTATCCAACTGTGAGACCTGCGAGTAGCCCTAATTTTGAATGTTCTTAAAAGACAGAATGCTGATCAGTATTATTGTAGAATTACAGAAATGTAGGGAATTAAGTGACCTTGAGAATTTCATCTAGTCCAACTAGCTGGTGCTGTGGCAGCAACACATAAACCTAGACCGGGGTCCCCAGCGCGGTGCCCGCGCACGCCATGGCAACCTCTGGAGCGTCTATGTGCGCCCGTGTACTGGCCAGTGGACGAGCATCCACCTAAATGCTGCCAACAAGCTGCATCATCCAGAGGTGTTGGCGGCGACAGCTCTGCATGACACTATTTATTGGCAGCACTTTGGCGGATGCTCATTGGCCGCCACGGTCCTCCATGGCTCATCGTCTGGCACCCACCAGACAAAAACGGTTGGGGATCACCAACCTAGACCATCCCTGACAGGTGTTTGTCCAAACTATTTTTAAAAACCTCCAAAGATGAGGATTCTTCAACAACCCTTGGAAACCTGTTCCACTGCTTAACTGCCTTATTCTTAGAAAATATTTCTTAATATCTAACCTAAATCTGCTGCAGATAAAGCCATTTGCTTCTTGCTCTACCTTCTGTGGCATGAAGACCAATGGATCACTATTCTCTTTCTAACAGCCATTCACATATTTGAAGACTGTTATCAGGCCCCCCCTCAGTCTTCTATTCTCAAGATTAAACATGCTCAGTTTTCTAAACCTTTCCTCATAGCTCAGGTTTTCTAAACCTTTCATCATTTTTGTTGCTCTCCTCTGGACTCTTTCCAGTTTGTCCACATCTTTCCTAAAGTGTGGCACCAAGAATTGGACACAATATTCCAGCTGCGGTTTCACTGGTGTTAGAGTCGGACAATTACTTCTCATGTCTTATATACAGCACTCCTGTTAATACATCACAGAATGATATTGCCTTTTTTGCAGCTGTATCACACTGTTGATTCATATTCAGTTTGTGATCCACTATAACCTCCAGTTCCTTTTCACTGCTGCTACCACTACCTAAACAGTTATTCCCCATTTTGTGGTTGTGCATTTGATTTTTCTGTTCTAAGGTATTTGACATTTGCCTTTATTGAATTTCCTCTTCCTGATTTCATACCAAGTCTTCAATTTGTCAAAATCCTTTTGAATTCTAATCTTCTCTTCCAAAGTGCTTGCAACCCCTCTCATCTTGGCATCATCTGCAAATTTTATAAGCATACTCTCCACTCCATTATCCAAGTCACTAATGAAAATATTGAACAGTACCACACACAGGACTGCACTAAATACCAGTTCAAGAAAGAATCACTGATAGCTACACTTTCAGTAAGGTCTTTCAACTAGTGTGCACCCATTTTAGAGTAATTTCATCTAGATCACATTTCTGTAGTTTGCTTATGAGAATGTCATGTGGGACTGTGTCAAAAGCCTTACTCAAATTAAGACACATCACATCTACTGCTTCCCCCCATCCACTAGGCTAGTGACCCTGTCTACAAAGGAAATTATGTTGGTTTAGCATGTGTTGTTCTTGACAAATCCATGCTAGCTATTCTTTATAATCTTATTATCTTCCAGGTACTTACAAATTGATTGTTTAATAATATGTTCCAGTATATTTCCAGGTTTCAAAGTTAGGCTGAATGGTCTGTAATTTCCCAGGTTCCCTTTGTTACCCTTTCTAAAGCTAGGTACTATGTTTACCCTTCTCCAGGCTCCTGAGATTTCTCCAACTCTAGACTTTTGATAGTTTCTGGTTCCAAGATTGCTTCAGCTAATTCCTTAAGCAATCCAGGACGAATGTCATCAGGACCTGCTGACATGAATACACCTAACTTATCTAAATATTCTTTAACCTGTTCTTTCCTGCTGTTGGCTTGTATTCCTTCCCTCCTGTTGTTAATATTAATTATGTTGAGTAGCTGGTCACCATCTATCTTTTTATTGAAGACTGATGCAAAATAGGCACTAAATATCTCAGCTTTCTAGATGTCATTAATTTTTAACTCTCCTTCCTTCCTACACTTTCCTTACTCTTTCTCTTAGTCTAATGTATTTAAAGAACCTTGTCTTTTATGTTCTTTGCTACAGGTAATCATTTTGTGCCTTATCTTTCTGGTTTTGTCCCTATATCCTTGTGCTATTCTTTTATACTCTTCCTTACCAATTTCTCCATATTGCCACTTCCTTTTTCTGATTTTGAGGTAATTAAAGAGCTCCTGATGGAGCCATTCTGCCCTCTTCTTACTTCTGCTATCCTTCCTTTGCATCTGGATACTTTGCAGATGTGCCCTATAATACTGTCTTCTTAAGAAACTGCCACCTCTCCTGAACTCCTTTTTCCCTTATTTTTTTCCCCATGAGACCTTAACTATCAGTTCTCTGAGGTGTTAAAGTCTGCTTTTTTGAAGTCTCATAGACTCATAGACTTTAAGGTCAGAAGGGACCATCGTGATCATCTAGTAGGATCTCCTGCACATTGCAGGTCACAGAACCTCAGCTACCCACTCCTGAAATAGACCCCTAACCTCTGGCTGAGTTACTGAAGTCCTCAAATCACAGTTTAAAGATGTCAAGTTTCAGAGAATTCACTATTTACATCAGTGACCCGTGGCAAAAGAAGGCAAAAATTCCCCAGGGTCACTGCAAATCTGACCCGGGTGAAAATTCCTTCCCAACTGCAAATATGGCAATCAGTTAGACCCTGAGCATGTGGGTAAGACCCACCTGGCAGATACCTGGGAAAGCATTCTCAGTAGTAACTCAGAGTCCTGCCCATTTAGTGCCCCATTTCCAGCTGTTGGGGATTTTAGCTACTGGTAGTTGCCAATGAGCCACACGTCATTGTAGGCAGCCCTGTCATACCATCCCCTCCAGAAACTTATCAAGCTCAGTACTGTAGCCAGTTTTCTTGTCCCCATTGCTTGCCTTGGAAGAGTGTTCCAGAACTTTGCTCCTCTGTTGGTTAGAAACCTTCGCCTAATTTCAAGCCTACACTTGTTGATGGCCAGTTTATATAATTTGTTCTTGTGTCCACATTGGTGTTTAACTTAAATAACTCCTTTCCCTCCCTGGTATTTATCCCTCTGATGTATTTATAGAGAATAATCATGTCTCCCCTCTGCCTACTTTTGGTTAGGCTAAACAAGTCATGTCTTTATTCTGCTACTCCTTCCTTTCCTTAGACTCATGAAAACTATTTTTTTCATGATCACTTTCACCTAAATTGCTTCCACATTCAGATTCACTACCAATTCCTCCCTGTTTGCCAGAGTAAAGTTTAAAATGGCTGCCCCCCCTGGTTACTTCCTCCACATTCTGGAACAAAACATTGTCCCCAATAGACTCATTCTGTCTATAGTATTTAAAAAACTCATTCTCTAATCCAGAATATCAAGAGAATGGGGATGAATAATGGGCATATATGTGTAAATCAAAAATCTGGAATTAGAGCCTTATTTTAAAGTCTTCCTGAAAATTATTCCCAAAGAATTCTTGTAATAATTTGATTTGTACTCATAGCTAGATAAAGGTAATGGCAAATCCAATGCCACATTTCATCTTTCCATGGACTAATTCCTTAGATACTGCAGTTAATTTGCAGACTGCTATTTATGCTTTTTTAAAATGTCATATTAGTCTTGCTTGAAATTGATTTAATTGCAAACTGACTACAAGTTTAAGGTTGATGAAACCTACTATTTATAAGATAAACATAAAAAATCAGGTGATTTCATCAGGTGAATTCTACATTTCCTCTAGTAGAAACATTCTCTTTTAGCTAACATATTCCAATGCAAGGGTCGGAATAATTTAATATAAATAGGCAATACTAATATCTAAAGTTTCATTGTGAGGTGAAGAAAGTGGATGCTCAATATCATTTATCAAAGCAAGAAGAGAACAGCAAACAGAGACCTAACCAGGGGAAGGTCACAGCCAATAACATTTCTGCAAATAGAAATGGGCTGCACAAGCATCAAATGCAAATTACTGTTTGCTGGAGAATTTTAATAGAGTTCTACGTCACATTATAAAATGTTTAATTGTAACCCCATTTTAATAACACCATCTGATTAAATGAAAAGATGCCTTGCTGATCGCAATTACGATCTGTCAAGCTGCATATTTATTTACAGTTTGGTTTCCTAAGATCAGAAGATAAAAAAAGGAAACTCTCTTCAGCTTGTCAGCAAACTATAATTATAGTGTATCCTTCTGTCAGTTTCTGCACAAAACTTTTGGTCTTAAAATGGATCTAATTACATCTACATCAACATTTTAATAAATGCTTGCATGCTTTTCTCTCCCTTCCCCCCATCTCGGTGATATCTTTGTTGTTACCAATCTTCAAGTCAGGCATTTGTTTTGCTATAATATCTTCCTCCCACAAAAGCATCATTAGAATAAAAAATGTTCTTTTCAATGTAAATATTATTTTTGCCATGTATCCCTCTTAGCACTGTAGTGGACTGGGACTCTGTTATTTCTGCTTTTGGCATGGATGTTTTGAATATCAGTACAGGAAACTCTTTCCAGGTGTGTCATGTAGCTCATCATCTGCAATGTCTATTTACTGTAATTTATGACCTTTCGTAGGAAACAGTTTGCCAGACACAAGAAATGAGTCCAAATGCCTGAACACAACTGTGTGCATCAACCAGTTACAGAAATTACATCTCATAGAAAGACCTATTAAATCACCTATTCCATCTCCCAGCCCATGCAGGATTTTTCCCTAGCGTATAAATTTCTGAGCTCTAACAGTACCTAGCAGACTATTCCACAAGCATTAGATTTTTGTTGTGATGTTCATCTTTAATTTTCCTGTGCTTATTTTTATCCCATTACTAGTTACATTCCCTAGATATCACAATAATTTATCCTCACACTAACTTTGTAAATAATGGATGATTATAAATAATCAGAATGTTGAAAATGGGGACATGAATGATTTTGTAAAAATAATATAATGCAGATGAGCTTTCATGGAAAATTATTTTGTTCAAGGTAGGTGATGTGCTCATATGATCTGGGTAAAGATGATGTGCTAATAGATGTGGGGAAAGCTGATTACTTTCGTACTGTTGTTGAAAGTGATCAGGTCATCAGCAAAGGGAAGATTTCTGAATTGATACATTATATTCCTTTTTACTTATGGATTTCCTAATTTTCCTAGCCACGTCTGCCAAACCTGTATACAGAGAATCTATACAAAGCAGGATAGCTCTAGAGCTTGAAGGATCTGGATCCAACCCCCATTAATTTAAATGGGCTCTGGATCAGGCCCTCTAACTCTGCCTGCCTGTATATGGCCAGGTTTTTTGTTTGTTTTTAAATAGGAACTCAGTATTATTCACTGAATTCATCCTGCAGGAATTCATCCAGTATTTTTAAGGCTCTAGCAACATGTGTTAACAGAACATTAAGATAGCACACAGTCAATGCACAGCAAAGTCAAAATTTCAGGTTGCGTGGGCCACTTTAACTCTACTGCAACTTTGTTATACTGTCTTTAATTGCATAACTACGTATTATTTCTCAAATAACACAATAAAATACCAGATCACATTATTCTTTTACAGCCTTGTAACATCTTGTATTGCCTTTTCATTTTGTATACTTACAATAATTTCATATATATGATGGTACAGTGTGGGTCTTGACCTAAATTTTTTATTTGATAAGTTCTATTTCTTTAAGGCTTGTATTTTAAAAATTTTGTCGGAAACCATGTCTATACATATTGAGTTTCTTTTTCAAAAGCACTTAGCATTAACCTAAGCCTGCTTCCATTGAAGTAATGGTAAAATTCTGATTAGCCTTCAACAGGATTTAAATTAGGCCAGAATGCTTTTGAAAATCCCACCTATTGTTTTCAACCAGCAACACAACCTTCGAAGGTGCACTTCAGTCTTTAAGGCAATAAACTATGAAGATAATGTAAATATGAAATTAAGTGGCCTATCTATGCTGGCAAATGTACTGTCTTATTATATCTGGTATATTTAATATGTAGACTATTGCAGAAGAAAACGGTGAGTGAGGAAAATTTATTGTGTTAAGAAAATCTAAAAGATAATGTGTAAACAGTACGATGCGCCTCTCAATAGGCGTATCACTTTTCTTGTATATTGTTTCCCTCCCCCAATCCTTCTGTCTTTGCTTCTTTAGGATATGTGCTCTTTGGGGGTATGGATAGTGTTTTCCTCTATGTGTGGGTGTTACAGCAATACAGATAAGAAATAATAAATGATAAATAATAATAATAATAAATAAACAACACTGATCACAAGAAGTGTGGCTTACTGTGTTCTCGTCATATAAATAATGTTCATGGACTCTGGCTACAATACACAGAGCAATGTGCAAGATAATTTCATAGAGTTTAAAGTCAGAAGGGATCATGGTGATCATCTAGTCTGACCTCTTGTATGTCAAGGCCCGCTGAATTTCACCTGATATCCCTATATTGAGGTCAATGACTTTAGTTAGGCTAAAGCATTTCAGTCCTCAGAAGACAAACTAGTGTGTGCCAGAGGCAGAGAAAGGAGAGATAGAGGTGACACCAATGCCTGAGGTCCCTGCATTGGCAGGGATGATACATGTGTATTTTACATTGTAGAAAAACTAGGTATTGCACTGTACTATTTGCAAAATATTATTTGATCACAAATGGCTGAACCATTTTTGCTCAAACACTTTCAGTGATGGATAGTTTCCTTGGCACTGCGTATATTGAAAGGGAACCTAATGGGGCAGAGGTAGGAAGCATGGCACAGGGGGTCAGGAAGGGATTTCCACACACGAGAGGGAGCATGCAGAAATGCATTGGCATGGAAGAAGGGCACAAGACGAGCTTTTGCTGAACAAGAGGGTATGAGGTATGTGGTGGGTGGGCAGACACTGAAACAAGACTGATAAATATACTGTTTTTGTATCAAAAGATACTATTGAGGTCCTGACCACTAGATGCAAAAACAATACTTCTTGGAACCCCCTGACTCCTAACAGCTTGCAGAGGCATTAGCTGAATGTCAGTAAGAGTAGTGTTACTATTGAATCATATGGTCTGTTGTGTAGTGTCACATTAAAGTGATACTGTACTTCACCTTAGAGCTGGCTGCATTTCAAGGACTGGTGAAGCCATCCCTAAAATATCTTTGTAGGGCTTCTGATAGCGTTACTCTATCACTTTCAGTTTGTCCAGAATGTGGTTGTATGACTGCTTACTGGTTTGAGCTATCTTGATCTTATTATACCCACTACAAGTTCTTTACTAGGGACGTATGTTAGGTGGTGGATTGTCTTTAAGTTTGTTTCTTTTGAGACCCTTAATTACCCTGCTACCTTTGCTCTTACTTCAGCCCAATTTAATGATTGATCATCATATGAAATTAGCTTATGATCACTCTTTTGGTATGGTTGATCCAATAGCTTAAAATCACTCGTCTCAAATCTGTCTCATTCACACCTCTTTTCAACTAGGGCAGTTTCATTTGTGTGATCATATTTTGAGTGAATGGCATTATGTAATGCTTTTATTAAAATGCCTTTGTTTTTATTCTGCTGTATAGTGCCTTGAGTGCCTTGGAAGAATGAGGGGTTGATACTGTAAATAAATAACATTTGTAATGTTATTTGAGGGGCACAGGAAGTCTTAGTTAATTAATGACTGTGAAGCACTTTGACACAGTCAGAAGAAAGTTGCTATAGAAGAGCAAAGCATTGTTCGCATTATTGTCTAGTGCATTTTCTAAATAGCCCAACTTTACAAAAATTCACCAATCATTATTTTATAACGTGTACTTTTTTGGTCAGGCAACTTAAGCTGCAGCTAATAGCTAGATCAGCACTAAGCCTACAATTCTGAACACTTTTTATGCTACCTCATAAAGAGAGAAGGGTAATAAACTTCATTAAAGTGGTATCCTACATTTAAGTGCTAGGAACTGCAGTTCAGTTACCGAGCTAATCTCTAAAACTCTTTATATGGGCATGAAGGTAATTTTTAAGCTTATTAAAAGTCCCATCTCTGAATAAAAATACATTGGATTCTTACCAAGGGCCTCATCCTTTAAGCTTTCCATGCCCAAAAATCCAATTGACTTTATGTGGAGCAGCTGCAAGATCAGATCCCAAATTTCTAAAACTAGGCCAGGCAGCACAAGGGCTGTAGGGACTTAGGGTATGCAGCTTCACAACAGTATCACCATCGGGCCAGGCCAAGCCTAGAGAAATCAGGTAGCCCTTTGGTATCTTCTCACTTCACTGTTACTCCAGGAAACACCACAGAAGACTGCATCATCTTGTGGCTAATGACATGTCACATCCACCTCTAGTCCACATAAAAGATAAAGCCTACTACTTCTATCAGCTAACTGTTAGGGGTTGTACCCCTTCTGATAACCCATGGTGGGATCAATGCAAAACTGTATGGGGATTTTAACTTCTGTAGACCTCAGAGATTTGGTCCAAACTTCCCTGGACAGGGAGAGTGTGCAACATGCTGGCTAAATCTGTTGCATCCCCTCTAGTGACTGATCTACATAGAAGATATCAGCCTGGTACTTGGAATTGTGGAGTTATTCATTTAATTCAAGTGGCAGAGGCCTGTGGTTTAGCTCTGGGCTCGGATCATGGGTTCTATATGGTGTGGATCCTTCAACCAGCACCATCTTGGGACAAAGAGAGGCCTATAGATGCTAGATCTCACCTCCTCTTGTCTTTTCCATTCCCTTTTCTGAAGAGGGTTCAGGGAATAGTATGTGTATACTGTTAACACTGCTACCAGCACCATCTGGAGGTCAGGACAGTCCTATGGAGACCATGTCCCTGCCCCCAGTATTTCATGCCTCTCTTCTTTAAAGATAGGCAAGACCATAACACATCAGTGTTCTGCCTTCTGCACTGGCTCACCGTCCTGCCCTCATTTCACTTCTTTTGTAAATCTACCCCTCCCATGATTTCCACAATAAGTGAGTTAGGAACATTCACACTTGTATCTCCATCTTCCATATATTTATTATATAAATATATATAAAAGCCCCTCGCTGAACAGCCACTAGGTGCACAAGCCTAAAATGAGTAGTTCTTTGGGGCACATAACCTAACACAATAGAGTTCTGGTCCATGACTGGGGATCCTAGGTACTACTGCAATACAAATAAACAATAATGAGATGCTCATAATTGAATTGCTATACATCACTATTCATCACCTCACTTTATTAGGTCATGTCTAATGTTTAGACTGGAGCAGAGGCTCTCTAGTGTTCTGTGAAATACCTAGTAATTGCTGGGCACTATGAAATAATAAGTAAACACAGAGAGATACTGACATATATGTTAGATTAGATAGGTCCACCAGACAGGGCTGCCTTTGTTTAGAATTTAGCACCCCCTACCAATAAGCAATTAGGAATAATTCTCTAACACGGCCCCAAAGATTCCCAGGCAGCAGTCACAGGCACATACTCCTAAAGTCAGCAGTGCTATGATATTCAGGTTTTTTTCCATTTTGTAAACAAATTGCAGTTCAGTAAAAGTTCATCCATTGTTATATTAGCAAAGTAACATTTCTCTGATACTGCAAGGAAGTTACTCTAAGCAGTATTGTGCAATACACAGTGAGACTACATATTGAGACGGAGGGAGACAGTGTGTTTCCAATCTGTCCTCATGAATGCATTCCAGTGCAAACGTGTGAGAGGGAATATAGGTGGGTTCATATACTGGTAGCCATGAGGGTGAGAGACAGGATCAGACTAAAGGCAGTGTGAAGGTTAGCATTTGACACGCTGTCTTCATGGAATCTGCAAATCAGGAAGGATAAGGGAAAAGGGCATTTGTAAGGTCTCTTTGTAAACATTTTGCATCATAATAATAATTAAAAAGAAAAGGAGGGAGAAAAACACACAGAGAGAGACCTGGCTCAGAAGGGGACTATATGTTATCAAAAAGAAAAAGGGGAGTGGCTAGAGTTGGGTGTGCCCACCTTGAAGGAAGGCGGCCTGCCTCAAAGATTTCTGTTTAAATTAACATTTGGATTTAGAAGGAACACTAATAACAAACAACCTATTTCCTGTTGTTTGGTGGTTAGAATCTCCAAAACACTTTGAAAGTGAAATCTCCTGCCTTACTGAGCACATTTCCTCCTGAAGACACCTGCACACTTGTTTTTTTATTGTAGGGCTGCCTCCATGCAGTGCTTCCTGGGTAGTATTTATTTTTGCTTGGTGAAAAGAGGGCCAAACAATTTTGTTTGAAAAAGAAATTGTGGCAGGCAAAGTTTTGTAAAAGCCTTTAAAAGAGAGAAATGGAAAAATGAAAAATATCACAGCTACATGATTTGAGGAGGACATCCCTTAAAAGAAGGAAGGTGACGGGCTAGGCCATTTTTGCCAGGGTAAATCTGTAGTTCTGCTAAATATTTACTACTTTACAGATGAAAGAGGATAAGCTAGAGAAGGGGAATTCAAAGTGCAGCCATAGTGCACAGTGCAGGTCCAGTACTGTGCATGGAGTTCTCAGATACTGGCTTCCCCAGTCCCCAATATAGAGGTGGAGCCCTGCAAACTATAGATTCCAGAATGCAGATGACTGCTTAAGATCAATAAAGTGTATTGCATGTTCAGATTGCTATTCTCCATATGCTGTAGCTCTGTATCCCCTGGGCTGAGATGAGGGTAAGGTCAGTCTGATCCATTTAAGATTCAATGTCTTTTCAGTTGTTCTCAGGTAGAATAAAGCAAAGTAAATGCATTCCACTTAAGTAAAGAAAAGTAGCGAAGCAGGACAGCAACAGAGGGAGCAGGCCTTTCTGCTTGATGCACAAGTTTCCCCTTTTACTCTATAGTGTAGGCTCCTGCCTCCTTTTGCTCCTCATAAAAGCATCTTCACAATTTTTGAAATTGACATTTCATTTCAACTGCATCAATAGGCCTTAACATGACTACAGTGTTTTTGCCAAAGCCTGAGCAAGTGTTCAGAAACATTTCATTATCTTGCTGTTTTCGACATCTACAAGCTATGTTAAAAGCAGCAGATTAAAGTCAGCATCTCTGCTGCTGGAAATCTCAGAAATTCTGACATTTCCATGAGTTATGTTTTCTCTGTTTGCATATTCTCTTTTCTGTTTTGTTTGACACTTGCAACTGTGACGCTGCTTGTGCATTAACCACTTATGAAGGAGCTGCATGTACAAAATGCCATATAACTTACCACCAGGCATTAGCTCTATAATATATTAACTATCCATCCATGCAACTGAATCGCTGGTCTATAGCCACCTCTTGATATCTGCAGTGATAGCTAATTAGTGCTGGACGGGATCATGGTAAATTTTGTTTCACCTCCTTGTACGATGAATATAACATGAATAAATTTAGTTGATGAGTGATTGCTATGAAAAAATGTTCACCAAAATACTTCCCCCAATCTCAGCAATTGTTTTTAGGATAACTATGGAAGATTGTTTCCCAAAAATGAAATTTGTCACTGTACCAATTCTATTTGAAATATTACACAATTTTTTGATTAATTTGTGAAATATACTATTTCCAAGAGTCTCAACCACTGAACTTCAAGTATGAACAATCTGAAATGCCTGACAGGTGAACAAATTGAAAATATATGATGATTGGCTAGTAATCCAATGGCTGCATCAGGCATTGTAAAGATGGTATCTGAAGTTATCCTGAAAGGAGTGCACTGACCACATCTGAACCATATTTTCAAACAACTATCTGCAAACATTTATGCATGCCTATGCTTGAACATCTAGCTTGATTTTTTTTTATTGCGCATGATTAATAGTTATAGACAATTATGGGTTGCAGCTTGTTCATAGACCTTAAGGTCATAAGAACCACTGTGATCTCCTAGTCTGAACTCCTGTAAAACACAGGCTATATAATTTCATCCATTAATTTCCTGCATGAAGTCTGATAGCTCATGGTAGAACTAGAGAATAGCTTTTAGAAAGTTATGCAATCTTTATTTCAAGATTTCAAGTGATGGAGAAGCTAACACCTCCTTAGGAAAGTTGTTCCAATGGTTAATCACCCTCACAGTTAAAAATACATGCCGTGTTTCCACTTAATCTAGCTTCAGTTTCTAACCACAGGATTTGCTTATGATTCTGTCTTTGACTGAAGAGGTCTCTATTATCAGATATCTTCTTCTTACCTACGATATAACTGTTTATAGAACCCTGATCAAGTCACCTCTTAACCTTTTCTTCTTCATAGCTCATATAAACTGTCTTTCTAATGTCAGAACATTGGAGGACGGAAAGCTAAACATTATGTACCAGGTCCCACAGTGGCATAATTCAGTATAGCTCAATTGTCAACAATGAAGCTACACCAATTACAACAGCTGAAGGTCTGGGTGTACATTCCGTTGGCTATGCTGCACACACAAACTGCCATGGCCCTCAGCCTGTCAAGGCTAATTTCAGTGCAAAACTCAGATGTTTAAAATCTGTGTAAAAAAGATCACCCTCCAGAATGAAAGGGCTTGAGATGATAAAAATTCATTGCTTCAATATGAGGTGTTCTATTACCTTACTTTTATGATTCACCATTTCTGATGGCAATAATTCACAGTAATAACATTTGGGTAACAGCAGATCTGTGTGGAATAAGAGTAAATTTTGATCTAAAGTGAAGACCTGCCTTGTAATGAGGTACAAATGTGAAGTATTCACTGGAGACTAAAAGTATCTTATACCACTGTCACATGAAATATAGGGCGGGAAAAAAAGGACTATGTGCTATTCAAGCATGATTCAAATTTCAACACTTAGGTTAATAAGGGGAAAAATCTTTTGTTTTGTTATGGTAAAGAAAGATATCAGTTTTGTTCATCAGCAATATAAAATTTCTGTTTGACTCAGTGCTTTGCTCTAAAACTGAATAGGTCAGCCACAAGATTAGTCATGAATACTGAATTTAAACTAATACGTATGAAGCTGGTGAAACAAAGTATCTTAAACATGTCCCAGCTAGAACAACAATCTCCTACATCAGATTTATTAGCAATTTCTCTATTAATAAGAAATAGCAGCTGCGTTCTACATGATATGGAAAATGAAAATAAAATAGGTGTCCAATTTCCTACACTGCATTACAGTGTCATATTTTGTTTAAAATATTATTCTCTCATAGGCTGTATAGCTAAAAAAATATAATTCATTAAAAATATGTATTTGCTCAGGCTTTGACGAATTGGGGCATAATGTTAAATAATTATTCATTATCTTTATTCTTCTGTCAAAGTGGGCAAAATCATTTCTTTTTATTGCTTTTTTTATATAAGGACACAGGCCCCTGTGACATCCATTTTATTTTAAACTAATGCTTCTATTATTCCACATCTGAATAATTACAGCTGACATCATCTGCTCTTTGGTGTCCTAAAAGAGCTTTAGCTCTAGTCCACTGTTGCATATTTTATTCACAACATGAAATAAAATACCTCAAGATTTTGAAAATATTTATTTTAAAAGCAATGAAATTGTCTGTAATCACATTTTCTGCTCTCCTTTGAAAGCTACATTATTCAATATGCCAGTGGTCTTTTCCACAACAGCAACATATTAGAAATTCATGCTGCTCTAATACATCTGAATTCATTGATGTACTGCACTCCCTATAGACCTAAAGAAACATTTCTGTTTCAGTTTCATATGTCCTGCACACTACCTACTGATGTGATGGTTGTCAGAACAGTTGTATAGTAGCCTTTGAATTCAAAGTGTGCCTTGACTGTCTACTAAAAATGACAATAAACCCAAGTATATACATTATTCTGGCTTTTGTTGCCAGTACAAATAGAGCATTCTGGAACTAAATACCCCAGTTTTATTACCTTTTAATATCTCTTCCACTTTAAACTTCAAAACTTGAAATTTGAAGCATTCAGAGAAATTGAAATCCCTTTTATTTTTTCTTGTAAATGTCCTATACAGCATTATAAGCCACACTGTTAAAAAAAAAAAGCCTGTTACACATAAGAGCACTCTAACAATACTGGTGTTTTCTTAATGTAAAAGCTGCACTGTGAAATTTAATTCTGATTGCCTAGAAAAACTCTTAGGCAACCATAGGACATTCAACAGCTCCTGGGTGTGTCTATAACCTTATGTTGAGCAAATGAACATACAGAAATATTTCAATTCTTTTTAGTACCTTAAAAGGCATTTTGTAGGTATATGCACCCTCTCATGAGAAATCTGTGTAGACAGCTTTATTTGCAAATTTCTAGTGGGCATTTCTGACAGTTTTAAGGAGCACTTCAGGAAGATTTTACAGCATCTGGAAGTCTAGAGAGGCTGACCTCCACCAGAAACAGAGACAGACCTAGTTGTAAGGGAGCTGCCTCAGTTACAGTACATGGGAAAAGGCTCCTTATTCTCTTCCACCACAGACAAACCAACATGCTACAAGACAATTAGTGCAACTTTATTATCCAATTATACCCAGATATCTAAGCAATCTGAGATCTAGGCATATCTCAGTTATGTCCACGTTAAACTTCTTGTACATAACACAGTTCTTGGCTTTGACGTGAGGACCCAGACCCAGTTTTGCAATACCAGAAACAATTCTGTACAAATATTGAGCTCCGTATATCTAAAACAGCTACATAAATGAAATGTCTTGAGAAATCTGCATTTGACGATACTGTAAAAAATGAATGGGTGCATGTTGCTTTGGTAGAAAACAGAGACCCAGATAAGAATATAGAAGCAAACATGAATTGACAGCACAATGTAGGAAAAGGGACATTTTAGTGATGTTTTCGAACAGTAGAGAGTGAGACAGACTTCAATCAATCTCAAAACTTCAAAGCAGGCTAATTCCCAACTTGACTGCAGATACTGTAAATGGCAATGGGAAAGTCCCATCTCCCAGCATTGTAACATTTTTCAGAAAGAGAATTCCCACAGCATAAAAAATCCATAAGAAATTGATCCTTAATGCGAATTCCCTGAGCTGGTACCGGATTCTTATTTTGTGTGCTTAAGCACTTCTACAGATGAAAACTCTTACAGATACTGAGTCAAATCCTGCACTCCAAGGGCTTTCATATGGGAGTTTTTCCTGAGTGAGGTCTATATATGTTTTAGTAAACCAGCAGTTTTAGTGTGAGTCTGTTGAAAAAGTGCTCAAGTGCACAGTGCACAATAACTTCTAATCATACTGAGCCAAATTCCAAAGGCATTAGCTTTTACTCAGTCCTTACGCAAGTAAATTCTCATTTTACAATGGCAAACACTTGCTAGCTGAGATGAAAGGGAAATACCACGATCTGTACCCCCAGTATTTTCCAGCTTTGTTTGTTTACTTCCATCAGCCTAGGATTAACTAAGTCATTAGCTTAAAAAGTGTAATCTGAGCTGGTGTCAGCCAATTGCAGACCACCCAATAGTTCAAATACAGAATAAAAATGTAGGCATCATTGCTAAAATATGATATAGCTTGAGAACAGATTAGCAGAAAAGATGAGAGTAAACAGGCCAAATTCAATGCAGTTGCACCTTATACCAGAGCTGAATTTGATCAAAACCCAGTCAATTCTAATAAAGAAGATAAATGGGTCAAGGTGAGGAACAATCCAAAGGTTCAGTGCTAAGAACAATTCTACTGAAAATATTTATGAGTGACCTGGGAGAGAGACTAGTTGCCTAGTGTCCAAATTTGCCAGAGAGAGTAATTTATTAGTGAATATATGGTAACAAGAATTTGGACAGGTTTGAGAAATAGATAAAGGAGTTTCAGTGTCAGGAAATATACCAGCACACTTTGGCATATATTATTGGTATAGAGCAGTGTTAGACAAAACAGTAAAAATGAAACTTAAAGGGTGGTGATGAGTAATATCAAAAAGGTAGAATGATGAGCAAAAAAAGAAACCTTTAAGTTTCTGGGTTATATAAATAATGGGATCTATTTCAAATGCAAATAAATAATGCTGGCTTTTCACAAAATCATCTGTCTTCCTTCTTGTTGAGGAACACTAAAAGCACAGTGGAATCATTGTCTTCATTGCATAGTTAACTCGAGTTATCTACACTTGAGTTAACTGCTCTCAAGTTAGTGTCCCACGAGTAAGAGCGCAAAATAACACTCAAGGTGAAGACAGTGATTGTGTTAGCTGTCAATCTGGGCTAACTGGAGTTGTAGTATATACCAGGTCTCCCTCAAATCAGGCAACTCCAGGTCAGGTAACTCCAGTTCAAAGAGGGTGACCAGATGTCCCGATTTTATAGGGACAGTCACGATTTTGGGGTCTTTTTCTTATATAGCCTCCTATTACACTCCTCCCCCCATGCTGTCCAGTGACCCTAAGTTCAAAGCTCTACCACACCTGAGTTAAAGGATACTGGGTGTGGACAGGACCTTATTTAGGGGCAACACTCAGGTTATAACTAACAATTCAGACAAACTCTGTGTGTGAGAGAACAAGGGAAAGGTTGCAAAATGGAAAGGTGAGCATGGGATTGGAGAAGACAGAAGGACAGACTTAGGTCAGAAATATAGTTATAGAGCCTTTCACCCCAGAGAAAGCTGTTCAAATGTAAATCAATCTGCAGTATGACTTTGTGGCAACAGATGCAATGCTTTTTTTAAAGGCAAAGATGAGTCTACAGTACCCTTGGAACACAAAAATATATATTTGGATGTACTGTATTCTCAATGAATAGGAACATGCACTTGCCATAAGCCTGAGGAATCTTTTCTTTCTTGACTACACCAATTCTGAGTCCATGTCTTTGATAAAAATAATAGTTTTTATTTTACATAAATATCTTGTTTTCCTACTTACTGTGGACAAGTAACTTTTGGAATCTGCACTTAAAACTAAAATTACTTCATCAATCTACTTTCACAATAATGAATATCTCTCTTCAAGGATATAAGAAGTAATATACCCACATTCTGTGCAAAGGAAATTGTGGCTCTATAACAAATTGATCAAGGTGGAAGGTTATTATGGGTCATAAGAGGAAGGAGACATCCACAGCCCAAGAAATGATGCCTGGATTATCATGTTTAATTTACCTATCATTATTCAGGATTCATTTAGTAAATATAGCGCCTTTTCCCTTCCAACCAGTGCGTATTTCCCTGAATTTACTTCTGTTTTGTCCTGATCTACATAAATTCCCCAAAGCAGAATTGTTTAGTTATACTATTCAGCTTTTTTTGTATTTGCCGTTGATCCAATAATTCACTATGACAATCTACAGACTCTCAAGGCCTTTTCTTCATAGTTCTTTGCAAAAGACTAATGTGGAACATCAGTGCTTAAAAGAATGCTTAGTTTCCAAACCATAGCCCTGGCATAAAAGAGATCAATTCAATGAAACATTGCTTTTACTCTTTATTAAAGTGCCAAGTGCTAGTTCTACTTTCTTTAGGTATTTCTGATTCTTAGATCCTTTCATACCATTCAACTCTTTCTTTTTCAAGGAGGCTGAATAATATATTTCATAAGTTTTGTAAAAGTCCTAGCAAATTTTTAAAAATATCCCAGAAATGTATTCATATTCCTGTATGAAAAACTTTTCCTCCCATTCAATATACCCTTGAAGGTCATATTCTGCTCTAAAATATGAGGACATAACTTTGTGTAGCTGCATACAAAAAGTTTGCAGTTTATTCTTAATATGTCTTGAAAAAAAGGATATTTATGTGACTTTGCACTTCTTGTAATCAATTTAACCAATATAGAAATGACTGAAAATAAAATCCTTCTCAGGCCCAGGCCCATAAGGACTATTTGATAGGATCAGGCCCAAAGACTTAACTCTCCCAATCACTTCAATGGGAGCTCTGCATGGACAAGGACTGTGAATTGTGAAAAGGCTGTAAGATTTGGCCTAGAGTGAAAAAAAGATATTTGCTGTTTTCCTAAAGTAAAGTAAACAAGAAAGGAAATAGTACATTTCTGTAGATCTCTCTGTACAGACAAATCAGAATAGAAAGAACCTGGTAAAGAAACACAGAACACAGTCATTCAGGGCTAAAACCTGTTTCATCTGAAGTCAATGATACTGGCCTGATTCTGTTCATAATAACACCACTGTAAAGCAGCAGCAATTCTATTGGAGTTAATGGGGCAGGATTTCATCCTCTGTAACCAGAGTAAAACTAGGGACAGAGCAGAACCAGTTGTGATGATTTGAGGGAGACCTGGATATAGCCTACTGACAGTATTTTAAACAGATATAGATATCCACATTTTTTAAAAAACAACCTAAATTAAACTAGCCCTAAAATCAAAGACTAAAAATTCTTACCACAGAAAGTGAATTTGAAAGCAGTGTCCCATCTTGGCCAAGCATGTTGGACACGGTAATTTCAGGTAGGTCCATGTTTTGTGGATGGAATGGAAGCAGGCCGTTATGGTTCATTGGGTGACACAGGGAGTGGTACCCAGACTCTACCTCATTCAGGTGCACCAGTGAGTGGTCAGGTAATGATGGAGGAGTTATGGGAGGTATGTTAAAATCTTCACTTTCAAGACTTGGACCAGGAAAAGCCTGTAAAAACAAAATACAGATATTGTTGCAAATCAAACAAAAAATAAAATAAAACAATAGCCACACACAAACTAAAACTCAATCATCATACATTATTATGTAGTAATTTCAACTTAGCAAAGAGACCATTTTAAACACTCAGATATTATAATGGTAGCGTTTAACCATTATGTATGGAATAAAAATTGCCTCAAAGGCATACCAATTGCTGGCACTTGCACAGCTCCCATTAGACAGACTTTTTTTCAAGAAGGTGATTCAAACAGATTTCAAGGATCTCATTAAAATTTTCAAAGAGTCTTCATCTGGGAATTGTGGAAGAGGAAAGCCATTTATAAAATTAATATATTTCTTAGTCTATAAACTCACACATACATGTATTTATTCTATATCCAAACAAAGTATTCCATTATGTTATTGATTAGACTTTTACTGACTGTTATTGCTATATAAAGTCATGTGATTTAATCTGATGCAAGGTAAAGCTACAGGTAACGTTAGAGAAATATACCAAGGTAGATAATTGATTTTATTTGTTTTGTGATCTTCCTTCAGCAAGTAGGCTCATTTGAGAATAAGGAAGGGCAGTGTGGACATGCTGATATATTTTAAAGGGGAAAGTGAGTATTATGGTTGGATGTGACTAAAGTAGGACTGAATAGGAAAAGAGAGGTGTGAGGTGAAAGTAGTTAATATCTTGGGTGAAAGTGATCATGAAATGATAAAGAGTTAATGATTCTAAGGAATGGTAGAAAGGAAAACAGCACAATAAAGATAATGGATTTCAATAACGCAGACTTTAGCAAACTCAGGGGATTAGGTAGGTAAGATCCCATAGGATGTATGTCTAAAGGGGAAAACAGTTCAAGAGAGTTAGCAGTTTTTCTAAGAGACATTATTAAGGGCACAAGAGCAAACTATCCCACTGTGTAGCAAAGATAGGAAGTATGGCAAGAGACCACTCTGGCTTAACCAGGAGATCTTCAATGATCTGGAGCTCAAAGAAAGTCCTACAAAAAGTGGAAACTAGGTCAAATTACAAAGGATGAATATAAACAAAACACAAGTTTGTAAGGACAAAATTAGAAAGGCCAAGGCACAAAATGAAATTAAACTAGCTAGAGATATAAAGGTAACAAGAAAAAATTCTACAAATACATTAGAAGCAAGAGGAAAACCAAGGACAAGGTAGGCCCATTACTCAATGGGTGTGTGTAGGCGGGGGGGAGCGGGGACAATAACAGAAAATGTGGAAATGGCAGAAGTGCTAAATGATGTTTTTGTTTCATTTTTCACCAAAAAGTTTATTACCAATTGGACATCTAACAATGAATGCCAGTGAAAATGAGGTAGGATCAGAGGTTACAATAGGGAAAGAATAAGTTAAAAATTACTTAGACAAGTTAGATATCTTCAAGTCACCAGGCCTGATGAAACACATCCTAGAATACCCAAGGAGATGACTGAGGAGATATCTGATACATTACCTATTATCTTTGAAAAGTCATGAAAGATGGGTGAGATTCCAGAGGACTGGAAAAGGGAAAATATAGTGCCAATCTATACAAAGGGGAATAACGACAACTCGGGAAATTACAGACCAGTCAGCTTAACTTCAATACTCAGAAAGATAAAGGATCAAATAATTTAACAATCAGTTGGCAAACACCTAGAATATAATAAGGTGATAAGTAACAGTCAGCATGGATTTGTCAAGTACAAATATGTCAAACCAACCTGATAGCTTTCTTTGATAGGGTAACAAACCTTGTGGATGAAGGGAAGTGGTAGATGTGATATACCCTGACTTTGATACTGTCTTGCATGACCTCACAAACAAACAGGGGAAATACAACCTAGATGAAGCTATGACAAGATGGGTGCAAAATTGCTTGGAAAATTGTTCCCACAGAGTAGTTATTAGTGGTTCACAGTCAAACTGAAAGGGTATATCAAGTGGAGTCCCACGGGGATCAGTTCTTTGTCCAATTCTGTTCAGTATCTTCATCAATGATTTAAATAATGGCATAGAGAGTACACTTATAAAGTTTATGGACAAACCAAGATGGGAGAGGTTGCAAGTGATTTCAAGGCTAGGACTAAAATTCAAAATGATCTGGACAAACTGGAGAATGGTCTGAAGAAAATAGGATGAAATTCAATAAGGACAAACGCAAAGTACTCCACTTAGGAAGGAACAATCAGTTGCACACATGAAAAAATGGGAAATTACTGCCTGGGAAGGATTATTGCAGAAAGGGACCTAGGGATAATGGTGGATCACAAACTAAATATAACACTTGAAAAAAAAAAAGCAAACATAATTCTGGGGTGTATTAGCAGGAGTGTTGTAAGCAAGACATGGGAAGTAATTCTTCTGCTCTGTTCCACACTGATTAGGCCTCAAATGGAGTATTGTAACCAGTTCTGGGCGCCACATTTCAGGAAAGATGTGGACAATTTGGAGAAAGTCCAGAGAAGAGCAACAAAAAATGATTAATGGTCTAGAAAACATGACCTATGAGGGAAGATTGAAAAATTGGGTTTGTTTAGTCTGGAGAAGAGTAAGAAGGGACATGATAAAAGGTTGCTAGAAGGAGGAGGAGAAAAATTGTTCTCTTTAACCTCTGAGGATAGGACAAGAAGCAATGGACTTAAATTGCAGCAAAGGCAGTTTAGGCTGAACATTAGGAAAAACGTCCCACCAGGGTAATTAAGCACTGGAAAAAATTGACTAGGGAAATTGTGGAATCTCCATTAGTTTTAAGAGAAGGTTAGTTAAACAACTGTCAGAGATACTCTAGATAATACTTAGTCCTGCCTTGAGTGCAGGGGACAGAACTAGAAGACCTCTCAATGTCCCTTCCAGTCCTATGATTCTGTGCATACAGTCATGTCAGCTCCCGATGTGCCGATTTATTCACTTGTGAGGGAGTGAGAAGGAATGACCTGAGCACAATATTAATCATGTGATTTGAATTAAGAGTTACTTGATGTGCAAATGCAGTTGTTTAGCCACAACTTAGTGAGCAGGTTGGTACAGATGTGCACTGCCCAAGAATGCATTCCAGAACTCCTGGGAAAGTGGCTTCTGTTCCCCCTATCCCTTTTCCAAGGATGCAGTGTCTGCAACTCTCCTACCCACAGACATGGGGCCATTCCAGAGCCTGTGGGAACCAGCCCCACACCTTCCTGTCCTCTTTGTGAAATTTAGGGCATCTGTGGGTGCTAACTTTGTGAACTCCGGGTGCTCAAGCACTCAACTATGTTTAGCTCCTGCAAAGAGCCATTAGGAGATAACAGAGTGCTCCTTTTGTCCTCTTTCCCTGCTCTCCTTTTGCACCAATGCAGGAGTGGGCACAATTGAGAGAGCGCAGCAGCTATTAGGAGCATATTTATTCCTTAGTATAATATCGCATATGGAGACAAGCATGATGTGTAAAGCCATTGAATAGAAGACCAAGAGAAGAAGCAATATTCAAAAAGGTAGACATAGTGGAATTTTGTTATTTATAGGTTCACAGATTCCAAGCCCAGAAGGGCTCACTGTGATCATGTAGTCTGATCACACAGAACTTCCCCAAAATAGTTCCTAGGGAGTATCTTTTAGAAAAACATCCAAACTTGATTTTAAAATTGCCATATTAGTGAGTCACCAAATCAAATTAATAGGGAGCAGGTTTAAAACAAACAAAAAGGAAGTATTTCTTCACACGATGCACAGTCAACCCATGGACTCATTGCCACAGGATATTGTGGAGGCCAAAACTATAACAGGGTACAAAAAACAACTGGATAAGTTCATGGAGGATAGGTCCATCGGTGGCTATTAGCCAGGATGGGCGGGTATGTAAAATCATGCTCTGAAGTGTCCCAAGCCTCTGTCAGAAACTGTGAATAGATGGATGACAGGGGATGATGATCATTTGATGATTACCTGTTCTGTTCATTCCCTCTGAAGCACCTGGTATTTGCCACTGTAAGAAGACAGGATACTGGGCTAGATGGACCATTGGTCTGACCCAGAATGGCTGCTCTTATGTTCTTATCACAATAACCCACCTGAGGCTACTCTGAACTATTGCAGCATGGAAATAAAACCTTTAAACTGGATTTGCAACCAAAGATTTTACATGTTGCTACTGAGCTGTTCAGGTATTGCTGGAAACCTGAGCAAAGTAACAGTGCATCTTGCCATAGCCAAAGGGTGTTTTTCACCAAAGTCCAAGGAGCAATGACCATTTCCACCAACTAAGGATCTGTCCCTATGTGAGGATATCTTGGTGTAGGGTGAAGCATCAGGGTTAAACTCAAAAGTAGAAATCCCAAGAAATTGAAAACAGGTAGGGCATAGTGGAGGAGTTGGCAGCAATACTATCATGTATGTATGAGGAACATGTATTATCCCTGTCAAGTGGAGTGACCTCACTCTATGGAAATCTCAACCTAGAAAACTAGCCCAACCTGCTCACCTGTCCATTTAGATCACTTAGCTTGTGGTGTGGTTCTCCCCAGGGATTTTGTTCCCTAGCAGACAGAAGAATATTGGCATATTGAGTTTCTAAGTCTTATTTCTCCCTGTATTTCCATACTATGATGTTGAGACTCCACCAAGGCAGGAAATGTGGGCATCAAAAATAGAACCTCAGTGAATGGAATGGAAACATGCCATTAACAAAGAAAATAAATTAGGTTTGTTCAAGTAGTATAGAAATGCATATGCAGAATAATAGATAATAAGGTCATTGTGCATTACTGTATACTAGTAAATTATTATACTACAGAACAGCTAAAATAAATGGTCCCTGCCACAAAGAGCTTACAGTCTAATTTCATATAACACAACATACAAGAAAATGACAACAATAGAGAGTGAGTGGGGAAGGAAAGAAAGCGGTAACATCAATAAGATTTCATGGATACTCTGGACAAGTGTTTGTCACACTGCACAAATAGCCCATCATTGATATTTGGCTAACATGCATATATCATGAGAATTTTTGACAGTTAGGTTGCTTGGGCCTGTTGGGAAGGATTCATGGGGTATGGCTGGGAGGAGGCTGGGTCTGAACTGCATTTTCTTTCCCACAGCCCATGCAGCAATTCAAGGCCTCAGGAGATCTTTTCCCTCACCTCTTTGCTGGGTCTAGGGAGGAGTTACTGCTGGGGTTTCTCTCCCTCCTCCCACTGTCTCCCCAAGGGAGAAGAGTGGCTCTTGGAGATCTGGTAGCAGGGGAGAGGGAGTACTGAATGGGAGCTCTCCCCTCCAGTTTTTTCAAGAGGAAGAGAAACAGCCAGAGGAGCATCTCTCCTTCTACCTTGCTTGTAAGAGAGGAGGAAGAGTATGAAGGTATGTCTCTCCTCTCCTTCTTGCTCTGCTTGCTCAGGAGGAGGAGGAGGAGTGCTTCTTCACTCAGGGTTCCTGCTGAAGTCAGCTCTCAGCAGCAGCCAGGACAGGCAAATATTCATAAGCCAAATACTAACCAAATTTCCACTAATATTCAGGCGATTCAGCAAATTTTGCTATTTGATTTGTCCATATGTTTAACAACAGAGCTTTCACTTTAGACAGATATTGATTTGCTGTGTTTCAAATGTATTCTTAACTAGTAGTATCACTTCAAACACAGTGACAACAACTGCTATGTAACTTATCTAAGGGCTTGTCTACGCTTACAGTGCTGCAGTTGTGCCACTGTAGCACATAGTGAAGAAGCTACCTACGCAGACGGGAGGGCTTCTCCTGTTGGTGTAGATACTCCACCTCCCCAAGAGGCAGTAGGTAAGCTGACAGGAGAATTCCTCCCATCAACATAGCACTATCTTCACTGGGAGTTAGGTCGGTATAACTGCGTCATTCAGGGGTATGGAAAATCCACACCCATGAGCGACGTAGTTATACCGACATAAATTTGTAGTGTAGACCAGGGCTAAGACTAAATGGTTATTCATATATAATGATGACATCTTAACTTAATTTACTATAATACAAATGACACACTAGTCTCATAAAATCCCACAATCCTAGTTGCAGTGCACACAGTCACATGTATACGTAGATTGCGAATTATAAATACAAGGTTACCATTCATCTCCTCTTCATTACACTAACGCAATAGTAATAAAAATGCATTGTGCTATGGTTATCAGTTGCAAACCAGTCACAGTGTATTTGATAACACAATCTAACACATTTTTGTCAAACTATACTGTATAAACTTCTAAAGATAGCAGTAGTATAGAAGTAAGGAAAATGATAAAATGTCAGAATATTATATAATTTATGTGGAAACTAATTACTAAGCCATATTAAATATATTGCAGTAATACTATGGCTGTATATGAAAAGTTTTGTCAATTGTATAGTATCAAAATCTACTAAGAGATTACATCAACTGTTTTTTTGTTGTTGTTTTTTTAGAAAAATAGGTTTGCCGAATTCATAAAAGGAAGAACCTAGTTCTATAAAATACTATGAGATAGTTGTTTAGCAATTTAGTTATGAGGATTATTTTGTTAAACTAATATTTTATATCCAGTGTGAGCAGTGTCCTGTTTGGGGGATGGGAAAAGGTTGTGGGGGTTATTAATCCATGCAGCTAGTCCAAAAATAACTTGTCACCACTACAGTTTGTCACGTCTGTGAGCATTTTGTGGATGGTTGTTGCTGGCTGTAGTTCACAGGTATAGCTCATATCTACTCTCACCTTGTTTTATAAGTAGGTTTGGAAGGATTAGCTTATCAGTAAATGTCAGTAAATGACGATTTCACCATACACACAGACCAATGAAAAAATACTTTAATTGATAATAAAAAATTACAGATATGCAAAGTAAGAAAAATGCTGCTTGAGAATTTAAGAGTTTGGTTTAAGGCTATTTACTTTGTACATTTTGATATTTGATGTTGACAATTTATGTTTTAACAGTTATAGAACTTGAACTTTTTGAATTTGAACATCATCTGTTGCAATTACTGACTGCTCCTTCATAGCTTCCCTTAACTGTAAAATTTAAATAGAATTAAAATATACATTGATATTATTGGTCAGAATTATAAAAAATAATAATTGAAGTATGCCAAGCCTACTTATAAGGGATTATTAGTATGACAATTTGCATATAATTTCATTGTAAACCTCTTAGTCATTTTCTTTCCAGAGTCACTGTAGTATTGGCACAATTCTACTATATCCAGGTAACCAGGTGATAGCTCTCCTTCATTCTGCTAGTCAAAACAGCACCAACAAATTGCCTTCCTCCTAACTTTCCAACAAGAAAGAACAGCAGTGTGTCTTTTCATCTCCTCACCACATAACTGCAAGGGGACTTCTGCACTGGGTCTGCTTTCCTCCCTATGGAGGGCGGAGTTGTTTATCAGCTGTTGAGCACTGGGGAGAGTTCCTAAATCTTTATTACATTCAGGGAGAGACTTCTTTATGAACACCATTAAACTCCATTGGAATGCATTGAACAGATCAAGGCTTTGCTTCTATTTCATTATAAAGGGGATTTCCATCACATCTGAATTTATTATAAGCAAGTTTGGAAGTATTTAAAGTTGATATGGTCAATAATGGGAACTTCAGAACAGAAGCACCTTGAATTTTAGGTGGGTCGTGTTGAACCTACACATATTGAAATCGCACAAGAAGTTATTTTTGTGGTGTTTCAGCTGATCTTATGATACTGATACCATCTTGGCTTGCAATTTCATGGGAATAGCTTGCAAGATTTTGGCACAACTGAACCCAAACCTTAACTGTGATTCATCTGCCAACCTAAACCCAAGCTTTTGCTTAAATCAGCATTCAGCTTGGAACACCAACCCAATTTGGCTTCTTTCTCATTTAAATTTCTCTTTCGTACCAATTAGCCTGGTCAAACCCAGTACCAATTTTATGGATTTTAATTGTGCTAAATTCTGGAATGGAGGCAAAAATTAGGTTTTTGCAGGTCAAATGGACAAATACCAAACTATTTTTTGTATGGATTATTAGTCAAATTCAAGTGCAATGATTCTTGTCATCGATAGGAATTCTTTTAGTATGAGACAAAACCAGGCCAATACATTTTATTTCCATTCTTACACACACACTTGTATCCTCTGATTGTAACAGGAGTGATATGTGAAATGGCTGTACGACCTGACTATAATAATGAAGGGTGAGGATATCAGAACAAAAAAAACACCTACGTTACCAATGGTGATGATGACCAGAAATTAGAAAGTGAACTATATTTATGATTGTATTGAATGTTCTGCATCAATGGTTAAAAAGCAAGCTGAGAAAGGCAAATGAAAGCAAAAGACATTTTAAACAGAGTGACCACAGGAGGCAGCAAACATCCAAACATCCAGCACAAGCCCTCTGTGGAAAGAGCAGAACCATTATTATATGAGAATGCAGAAGAGATCATTGACCGGGTAAATTTAACTTATGTGCTGGATGGCTGCATCACTCATGCATGCACTCAACAAAATACAGTATTAGTATAAAGCCTTAAAAATATGGTCTTCTCATAGGCATACACAATTTAAATAAAATTAATGATATGTCTAACAATGTGGAGTGTGCCTTAATTTATCATTTACAGTAAGGATTCTACATCTGAACTGTTAAAAAATGCCAGTTTTTAAAAAGATAGATGCTTCAGGCTGTCTCCGCTTCTATTACTAAACACAGTGTTACATAACTGAAATAGTTATGAGTTGAAAGTAATGTAGAACAGCATGCTCAGTAGAGGAGGAAAAACAATAATTTACTTTATACCCATCTGAAAGTTAGGATGATGCATTTGACAGTGATATTTCCAGGAATATAAACAGGATCAACTTATCTCTAATTTCTTAATGGAGGACTTTCAGAAGTAAGTGTGTTTCAGCCTTTTTTGTCTCTGCATGAACAAGAGTTGATAGCTTGAGACGATAATGCATTACTGTGGAAACCTTCGGTCTCTTACATAAATCATCTTAACACTCAGCAAGAATTGTCCAACAGTGCCATTGATATGTTCAAGTCAATGATCCTGCAAACAATTTTTTTTAATGTTTCTTCATATGTTAGACATAAGCAATAAATCACATTCATTTAAAACACACAATATACTAATTTATCAAGCAACAGCTATCAAAAACATATTACTGGGGAAGGTACAACTTTTTTTTTACCCATTGGTGTTAATCAATTTCTCTAATTTACATTAGGTAAAGGCTAATGCCTCAAGCAAAACTTTAATTTTCCAGCACCAGATGAATTCCATTTTCAATAAGAAGGAGAATATGCTGACAATGATACAATTGATTTAAAATAAGCACAATTTCAAAGTCAACAGAATTATGAAAAGGAACAGTGCTTTTTCAAATGAAACATTCCACTTCTGAGAGCCTCTTTTCATTGTTTAATTTTATTTTAAATATCATGCTATACAAGTTTGTTTGAAAACAAATATGCTTTATTTATGAACATTTTACATTTAAAATGCATTTAATAGGCGACAATGAGCAAAAAACTATAAAGATTACAAGACCTGAGCTGTAGAGACCTGCTAAAAGCTCCAAGGCTTCACCCTTCCCTACAAAGAGGTAACAGTATAGCCTTCCTATTCGGAAAGTTTATCTCAGTCCATTAGAAAAGTACAGGTTTTTGTTACAATCATCAAACAGGTCTAGACAGGAACAGTTTACGGCAGGCATCTCAAATACGTGGACCGTGAAGTTATTTGCTGTGGCCCACCTAGCTCCCTGCGCCCCCCAAGTTATTTCCTGCGGCTGCCAAGCTCCCCTCATCTGCCGCCCCCCGGTGCATTGTGAGCCCTCTCCTCTGTTTACCTCCAGGTGCTTCCCGCCCCCAAACAGCTGTTTGGTGGTGCTTAGCGCTTTCTAGGAGGGAGGGGAGAGGAGCAGGAAGACGCACACTCAGGGGAGAAGATGGAGAAGAGGTGGGGTAGAGGCAGGATTTGGGGAAGGGGTTGGAATGGGGGCAGGGAAGGGGTGGGGACTTTGGGGAAGGGATTGGAATGGGGGCGAGGAAGGGGTGGAAAGAGGCTGGGCAGAGGCTGGGTCTCATGGAAGGGGTAGAGTGGGGGTGGAACCGGGAGCAGCGGGGTGGGGGTGTCAGTGATGCAGCCTTTGGGCCAATGTACTAGTCCTCATGTGCCCCTCATGGTCATTTGAGATCCCTGGTTTAAGCAGCCCAGGGCCATAGGCACAAATGGGGACTCCCTCAGCCCTGATCACATGACCTTCCCAGGCCCACCTTCACCATAGTTCTTCCCCGCACCCCCTGGTGTGGCAGTGGTGGCACAAGCCATTTGCTCAAGAGCTGTCTGCTAGGCTGTGAAGAGGGCCTACCACTGCTTCTCTTTGAGTAGGCTGGGGTTTGTCCTGAAGAGGAAGGGACTCATTCCCCACCCACCCCTCTGCCTGTGGGAGCCCCTGCTGTCCGTATCTCAGCAGGGCAACAACGTGGTATCTGAGTGAGCGTCCTCCAAACACACAAAGTATCTGTGTGCACTTCAGAGCAGTGGATTATTGGGTTGTTAACAAAAGAAGAGGGATATGACAGTTCACAACTCTGCAAGCTATTGTTTCAGGCTGTCTACAGACTCAGGCAGGCAATGCTGCATCAGTTACACGAAGGCCACATTTCCAAGATTTTATTGGAGAGCTAGGTTTTTCGGTTTTTTAAATGAAATCTGGATTCTGAAGTTAGTGTTGGATTAAAGAAACTGGGTCCAGAGGCATGTGCCTGTAATCTCTGAGCTGTAATCTGTCTCTTATACTAGAAGACATATTTCTCTACATTGATCACTTGCATTTGCTGCATTTCTTTTTTCTTTGTAGATTTAATATTTTTTTTTAAAAAAAGCTAAGTAAAATTCCAGTTTTAAAAGAGTTTTCACGTGTTTTAGAGATCCTCTGAGGAAAATGTACCCAAATTAGGCCTGAAACAAAGCACCAGAGAATAAAATTGAACATGTTCAGCAACCAAAGATTTTACCTAACTTTTTTTAAAATCCTGTTTTCACAAATCTTACTGCTTGAAAATGTATATGATACACCACATTTAACCTGTCAGAAGCCTCATTAGCATCATTGACTTTAAACTGGCAATCAAGATGGTATGCTTTTCAGGTGTTTACATTTTCAAAATGCTCTTAAAATAGCACTACTATAGATTTACATGTAAGTACTTCCATTTAGTGGGCAAAAATTCAATTTAAATTTACATATCCTCATTGAATTCCCTTAGACCTTAATCACTTAAAGTTGTGATAATGCTGGGTATAGGCCACAGGATAGAGACTCCCTTTCTTTCTATTAAAAAGGCTGAAGGACTGTGGAAAGTCTCCAAAATTTTTTGGAAGGAGGCTGAGCCAAACTAGTTTCCTTCTTCTCCCCCAACTGTGTAGAAAACTCTATATACAGTGTCTGATGTTCTGTGGAGTATGCACAGAAAGAAGGCTTAAGGAAGAAGACTGGAAATAGGCAGAACTGAGGCATTGCTGTTCTTCATAACTCTTTTTGGATTCCTCCTCCCACCCTGCCCTCACTCCAAACACAGAGAAACACCCCTGGGACTTAAAGCTGATGTGAATATTTCTTATTCACACTAGTAGTCCCACTGACTTCAAGAACCTGATCCTGAACAGCAGTTAATGGGATTCCATATAGGCCCAAGGTTCTGTGGTAACAGGTTCCAATGAAGGATCAGGGCACACGTGAGCAAGGATTATTCATGTGAGTAAGGCTTGCAGTAGCAGGCCCTCTGTTAATAAAGTAGTGTGTAATATAAGCAGTGAGACTGCTGAGAATTAAACTTGCAATAAGCCCAACTGTACTTACATTGTACCAGCTATCAGTAGCAATAGTTGCTATTAAGACGTTTTTATAAACTCCAAGAAATATGTGAGCTATTACAAGATATAATTCTGAAAAACAGACTTCTATGAAACAAGCCAATTTAAGAAGAAAACAACATAAACAATAGTAACTTGTGTGCTCAAGTGAAGCATCTTTTTAATTTTGAGTAATGAAGATGTCAAGCCAAATGCTAGAGTAGTTTAACTTAATTAGGTGGCCTATTTTTCCAGGCAGCCTTTCATTTCCCATTGAAAACTCAGCTTGTATGCAAGGGAACAAGAGCAATTTTGTCTGTAATGAATACCTCTGGGACTCCACAGAGTAATCATTTGAATGTTACATTGAAGACTGGTTTGAGTAACTAGTCTGGGCTTGTTGAGATGCCAGACTTTGTAAGACTAACTAGATTAATCAAAGCATGGCATCTTATCGTTTTATTAGGTCAGAGGTCAATAGGTCAAACTGACTTTACTGCTGCAGCCTTTGCCAAAAGGGACAGTCTAATAGTAATTGGTCTAATTTGTAGTTCAAATTCACGTAATCCTCAGACATTTTTTGGACCAAAAAAGTTTATTTTATATGAAGCTCTGCTGAAAAATATTGCCTTTAACATTTCTCATGGTTATTTCTGATAATTCATGTACACTATTGGCCTGGAGAGAGAATTTCCTGGAAAGGAAACTACATAACTAAAATACATGATGTCTGCAATCTGTTTTCACATATTAAAAAAGTTGTACACGAAGAAGTACAGGACAACATTTTAAAGAATATTTCACACTGGTTGCCCATTAAACAGAAAATGTTCTCGCATTCTGTATAGAAAAAAAAGCAGAATAATTACTGTTATGATATGGGAAGAAATATATCCAGCACTCAGACAGAAAATGCATCATTTGATAATTGATTTTCTGTTTATTTTTTCATGGTAAAATAATGGCTTTTGTTATTTTTACTTTATTATTTAGATAGGGCCTATCAGTGGAGCTGCAGAGCGTCTCCTCCTACATTATACCATTTTAGTTGCATCTCTCCTGATGCTAATTCTTAAGAAAAATACTTATGGTTTATACAGAGAATAATTGTTTATACAATGTGATCAAATCTCATAATTTTATCGATAATCTCACAATATTTGGTGTTTATTCTTAAAGTCCTAGCTCCTGGAATCAGGTGATTACATCAAAATCTCAGCTTTCTTAAAAAAAAAATACAAAGTTTCTAGCCCTCAGGGTTGCAAAAAAACAAAACAAAACAAAAAAGATCCCAGACCCCAAAGGCTTAAAAGCAGAAGGCAAATAAAAGGTGTTATGTTTAAAATTTCATGACTTTTTTATTTAACCTTGTGATTTTGGGGGGCCTGATTCATGATTTTTGAAGGCTTGAGACTGGCAATACTGTTCATACTAAGGGTATATTTATAATTTCCTCAGGGAAGGGACTTTGGCCTGATCCATGAAGGTACCTATGAACCTAACACCCAGATTAAGTGCCTAAATCCCAGTTTTAGGTGCCACTGTGATCCACAAAACCCCTGCTCAGCTGCCACTGAACCCTGCAGACGCCTAAACTCAGTGCCTATATTTTTGCACTAAAAGTGCCTTAAGTGCTTAAGTTTCTACACTTGGGTATGAAGGGCAATCCAATAGGCATGCTCAGATGCCACTTAACTCCACAGAAAACAGCTGGGGCAGAGAGAAAGGTGAAAGAAGAAGTAGGAACCTTGTAACCTTTGGGCCACTTGTAGGGTATATGGGAGACCGCCTGTTCAAATCCACCCTCTGCTTTATGAGAAGGTATCTGAACAGAGATCTACCACCTCTCAGGTGAGTGCCCTGGTCTATAGAGGGATTCTCACTCTCTTTCTCTGGCTCAGTTAATATGTAATTATTTAATTAATTGGAACACTTTCAATAGGAGAGATTGAGGGAGACCCTCATAAGAATATCCCATAGTCCACCCAACAATCTGGATTTAGGGTCCTATCTCCATCAGATGGCTGGGCTTAGGATATACCTCTCTCCTCAGAAACTCCCCCCTGGCTAGCTTAGGTGGGAAGCTGCTTAGTGTGCTGGCTTTGTGGATCCCATTCTAAGGCTTGGTTTACACTGGTTGAGGGGGCGAGCTAAGTCAGTCTAAGTCACGCAACTTCAGCTACGAAAACAGCGTAGCTGAAGTTGACGTACTTAGAGCTACTTACTGCAGTGTCTTCACTGCAGTATATTGACTACTGACACTCCCCCGTCGATTCCACCTACACTTCTCGCTCCGGTGGAGTACCGGAGTCGACGGGAGAGTACTCGGTGGTCAATTTGCCGTTTCTTTACTAGACGCGATAAATCGACCTCCGCTGGATTGATCGCTCTGGAGGTAAGCGTAGACATGCCCTAAAAGATGCCCATCTCTCTTCATGCATTCTATAGGGGGCCTAGGCACCTAACTCAGGCTTTGTGGATCACAGTGTTGTTCCAGTGATTTTTAGGTGCCTAAAAGTTAGGCATTATGACACTCAGCATCGCAACACCTAAGTACCTTTATGGATCCAGCCCTTTGCCTTTTTTGGAGTTTGTACAGAGCAAGGTATGCTGCGGGTACCAATCAAAAGAAATAAGTAATAACATATATGAATATATTATGTGCTTTTTTAGGCAAAACAGGATCATTTACATTCTCTTTTGGCACAGAACTCTGAACCCATTTATTTCTACATATAATTTGATTCAAATCATTTCAGTAGAAGGAGAGGAAAGAAATATTTTGGCTGAATTATGCCTTTTCTGTGGTATTTGAAAAAGCCCTTAATTTAAAGACCAATAGTCCATAATTTATTTTTGTCAGTTTAGTTATTTTAAGAAACCTGAGGTATTCAAATATGGAAAAAATTCTAAGGGCAAAATTCTATCCTTGAATGCACATATAGTGCATACATCTCCTACATCCTTCACTGGGGGTTCTACACAGGGATCCAAAGGTAGATTTCGTCCCCAAGCACATACAAGTGTACTTTTCAGAGCTATTTTGTTGTTTCCAGCTTTTTAAATTTGTGTAAGTTAATTTTTTTTTAAATCACTAAAAAAAAATCTCTAAAATAATACTGTCTAGCCTCAAAATCAAAGCTACACTTTTTCTGTTCTTTTAAATACAGTTGTTGATGCACAATCAAGTATAGTATTATCAGGGTTATTTTAATGTTCTGAGGCTCTTGCAATGAACAGCCATACCTCATGTGGGGACCCAAATGATGACCTGAAAATCTAGCCCTCCAGCGGATAGGAGCTGCAAACATAACTTCACCAGTCTTTCCACCCACAACTACTTAACCCAATTATCCAACCCAACTTCCCTTACTCTAAACCACCTTACAACAAGTAACTTGCTAGCTCCCCATAGGGGAAGTTAAGGTAGAACAGAAGGAAATAAGAAGTAATGGGTAAGTCTACAGCTGTGTGTTAAGCCACTGGTGAACCACAATCACTTTTTATCATGATGACCAATGTTGTTCATTGTTTCCTTGGACTCCCCCAGTCTGTGTGTATCCATCTGTTGTCTCTTGTCTAATACTTAGATTGTGAGCTCTCTGAGGCAGGTCAGTGTTCTGTGTTTGTACAATGTCCAGCACAGTGAGGCCCTGATCAATGACTAGGACTCTGAGGTATTACATTAATATCAACAATACAAATAATAATAATAATTTGCAGTAAGGGGCATGGGAAGTTTTTAACAACACACAAACAGGATCAGTCTATCTATTGTACATCTAAAGTACCTATCACTAGCATATTTTAGCAAAGATCAGACTGGCTCCACACTGGGCCAAACACTTTTGATGATTTTCAGACCCAGTATATAGGAAAGGGATCGACTCACACTCTGCCAATGAGAGTTGTGGAACTGCTGGAACAGGAATGATTTCCAAGCACAGCCAATAATTCCTCACTGGATTTTGGTCCTCTCTTTTCTTCCCATTGGGGCTGTGAAGGTTAATGCAGCCCCAAGTCACAAACTCTACTACTTGGAAGAGAAAACGGGATTTGGCAGCTGTGTGCAGTCTGTACAGTTGCCCCCTTTACCATTCATGTCCATGGAGCCCAGGCAAACCACAAAGGACTCCAAGGGCTCTGTGCAATGGAGTTTTGTATAATATTATGTTGTGTCTAGAAAGAAACTATGTAATTTTATATTGTGCTGTATTTGACCCACAAATTATGTGAGGAGGACTTATATGAAGAACAATTTGTCTCCATAATTCCAACTACAGGTATGTATAGAACACAATATACTAGTAAGAATTTGCCGTGCATGGCAGTTGGCATAGCTTTGTTTTAAAATGGTAAATATTCTCAGACTGAAGTTCAATTAGCAATGAACATGTCATGTAGCTTTATGATATGTTTGCTAGTATGGCTGGTGTAATTCATTTAGAAGCTGCTTGCAATGTGCAATCCTACACTAAGTATATCATAACCAAAAATACAATAGTTACATATGTATATAAAATATATCCAGAGATAGCAGTGCCAAACAGTCTTTTGGGACAGTCTAAAAGAATATCATTAATTTTTACTGTATACTTACACTCTGGCTCAGTTCCAACACTGGCTTTCTGTAAAAATCATTTCAAGTATAGAATTATGTTGTTTGCTTGCAGCAACATCACAGGAACAGTAGTGAGCCATATGTTGCGACTTAGCAACTTAGTCTATAAGTCCCAAAGCATGTACTGATTTGAAAATTGAACAGAAATGATAATTGTTGAGTGACGCTGTGAGGCAAGTTGTCTTGGATTACCAGGCTATGCAGATGTTTGATGTTATGTAGAAAAAGGAACAAAACTGTATTTTTCCTGTTTGATGGCTGGATTTTTATTATGTTAGCCTAAAGGAGATACATTGATTAAAAACCTTTACAATAACACAAGGTGATGTTTCCCTGAATATGAACACATTCCAGTAAACAAAAGGAATTTGAAGTTCAAAGTTCAGCTTTCCAAGACCATTCATCACAATTTTGATGTCTAAACTTTATTTCACTCCGCAATATGTACTATTTTACATCATCTGAATTCTTTGAGATATTGAGGTTCGGGAAATATTAGGGAGCAAAGTTAAAATATGAAAAGATAATTATCTAGTTACCGTTCATAGGTTCCACAATTAAATGATAGAAATGTCATTGTGGATAAGATTTTTTTATGGAAGATCAGATGATTGGAACTGAAACAAAGCACCTAGTAAACACATTCTGAAGCATCATAAAAGATTAAAACGAGTATTGTTATTTTTAAACACTTCAGTTTAAATTATCCAAACTATGCACACACAAAGTATAAAAATATCAATGGAAGAAAATCATTCTAATGTATAATGTGAATTTCCAATTCTTTATTCAAAACTATTTAAGACAGACAATGATGCTCTGAAAGGTAGCAGCTGCTTTATAACAGCAATCATTCACGGAGTTTGTATTTCTACTGTTTCAAACAAATTCAATTAGCCCTTGCACTTCAAAACCCTTAAGGCATAAATGAGATGATACTAGGTTGCTTTAATCTAATAGTAATACTAAACTTGTCAGTACAGTTTTTGGATTAATGGTTAGAAAAAAATTAGTAATATAATTTTTCATTTTTTAATCAAACAATTCTATTCAAAACTACCTCTGGATCTTGGAGGGTTCTTTGCTGAATGAGTTCAATCATACAAGAATCTTAAATTTAAAGTTCAGTCTTCCAAAGGCATTCTTACAGTAACTTCAACAGCAGACAGGGAGGTAATGTGGTGGGAACATTCACATTTTAAAGATGGGCTTTTTGACTGATAATATAGCTCAGCTCACATAAAAGATAGTTAAAGAATGAAAGAGAATAAACCTATAAATTAAATTTGAGTAGATAAGCATGACTATCTAAAAATGCTTCTTTATAAAGACATTTAGCTCTCAGTATAATGTCAGTTTCCAAGACTGTTCATTCAACCTTGGGATTATGCCCGTCTACCCCATAGCTCATCTACTAGTCAAGATGCAAACAAACTAACTTCCCACTTAACAAGATATCTCCATGTAAACCCATAGTTTTTGTCATGCAGAAGAGTATCAGACTGTCCACTATTTGAGATGAGTAGTGGGCTACATGGATCACTATCCTGATTCTTTATAGCAATTCGTATGACCCCAGCTTAAATAATCGACCTGTGCTGACGTCACTATGATTCACTGACAGAGAACTGAAATGACTGAAATATCTGGAATGTAACAACAGAATCAGAATTCAAATTCTCCCTCAGCATATGACTGCATGCACCCACACACAAGTTGCTTTGCTTTTGTTTTTAAAAAGCAATGGTACTCCTTCAGTTTTACAAGCCTAAAATAAATTAAAATGAAATTAACTTCAATGAAAAAATTTCAATGTGTGGACATATGCCACATTTTAATGGTTCTGATAACTTACAAATTGTTCCTTGCAAATTCTCCGTAAAAAGGACTCAAAAATATTTTTGAACAACTTAGACCATATTATACTCTTTTGACTGCAAGATAAACCCCAGCAGTAGATTTTGAGAGACTCGTTATGTTAACACTAATGGTGCAACCTTGGCAACACTCCTCAGCCATACGATTTCTGTTAAAAATGCAATTCTTCATCTACAACTGGCCTAAGAGTGATAATTAAAGCTATTTGTGATAGTGTAGCTTATAATGATTAACTTGTCTGCAGTCAGATAAACAAATAACCTGCACCTGTAAAGACTTTATTTCCTGAAGGTAAAACAACTGTTTAGGAAAGATCATGCTGGCAAAACAGCTGCTTGCATTCTGGAGAGGAAACAAGGTAGTATCTCTCAACAAACGCCAACTCTGATGTTTTATCAGCTCTATCTCATTAACTGGAAAGAAGGCTTAAATGCTTTGTTTATAAATTATGATTATTCCTGATTGCAGCAGTTACTGATAGTGCCACTCATTTGCAATGCAACTCTTTGGTTTTGTTTAATTACAATTTGAAACAAGGCAGAGAAGATTAATTAACCCACCTGGCTTGCTGGCACATAGTCCTGGCTCGGCTCTGTCATACTCATATACATGTTGTCACCGTCAAACTGTGAATGAAATAATAGTAAACATTCAGCAATCTTGAATGTTTTTCAGCATCAACTGGAAAACAGTAGCCATAAAATAATATTATAGCACGGTTTGGAAGACTTGTAATTGGATGTGTGCATCTTGTCTTTGATGTTCCTGTTGTCATCCTTATTGACCCTGGGTGTCAGTGATTTGGAGTAATTAGTGCTCTAGTAATTACAGCAAGCAAGCAATGAATGGTTTCCTTTCTTCTGCAATCTGTTTTAAAACAAAATGGCTCATTTTGTGCACCATGTATACATTCTGCTGTTGGTTGCAATGAAGTACTAAGTGAATTGCACAGTTTCTGACAAGAGGAAGACGATAATGGAAAATGTACTAAAATGCATCTTAATGGATTTTAACTTTACATTTTGATCAAGAACAAGTTTGGAAGCTTCAAAACAAATTAAAATCCACCTTATTGAAATGTCTCCAAATCAGAAATTAAGAAGAAGGTGCTTAAGCAAATTTCAGTCATTTGAACATCTGAAATACAGAACTTACAAAACTGGGTGGCATAATTGGACAGTGTGCTTGATGTGTAAATAAAAATGAATACGAACAAACATAACTGTGAAATTACCCTTCAGTAAATTATAACCAAAAAAATTAACAGAATTTGTGTGCAAACTGATTTTTCTTCTTTTAAAAACATAATTAGATATAACAAAAACAAGACTGAGAGAAGCTGATTAGGAAGGGAAGGTCTACATGGAATGAAACCACTAGAATATAAAGCTGGTCAGGTATCACCACAAAAAAGCATGAGACTACTTTTTTTGTACTGTGTAATCTGGACACTGTGCCCACAGAATTCTCTTCATACTCTTTCAAATGTCTGTGTCAAGTTTACAGGGTGAGTGATTATAGTCCTAATATGCAATCTAGAGTTAGGAGAAACCTTTCCAAGCCTTTGGAATAGATATGAAGAGCTACAGGAATGCTCATCCCTCAATCATCAACTGAGAATTTCCAGCTGTTACTAGGTCTGTTTAAAATAACTTTCACCTGACCCCATCTGTGCATACTCAGAGGGACATATTTTGGAAGTGGGCCATTATTTTGATGATGCGGCAAAAAAGAGTGACAAGTTACATAAGGCGGGATTTAAAAAAAAAAATGTTCAGCTTTGACCTTCCCCAATTCCTACCAAAGTCAGTAGGATCTACTAATTGATTTCTGTGAGAGCAGAGTAGGCCAACCCTGATCATTTTTGAAAATCTTACCTGTGATACACAGTACATCCACAAAGTCATAGGGAGGTATCCTGAACAACACATCGATGGTCTCACAGAAAGTAAACACTCCAATACAAAAGTGCCCCAGGAAATATAACATCCAAAGTTTCACTGGAATTGTGAGCTAATTGGGTTGTTCATAAGTATTCAAAGAATAGTTAAAGCAGCAAAGAATCCTGTGGCACCTTATAGACTAACAGACGTTTTGGAGCATGAGCTTTCGTGGATGAATACCCACTTCGTCAGATGTATTCACCCACGAAAGCTCATGCTCCAAAACGTCTGTTAGTCTATAAGGTGCCACAGGATTCTCTGCTGCTTTTACAGATCCAGACTAACACGGTTACCCCTCTGATACAAAGAACAATTAGGAGAAAAAATTTTCAGCCTACAGTTTGTTTGCAAACTGTTCCCTTCAACTAATCACTAGTCATTTGTAGTGTGCAATTGGGCAGAGTGACATGGTGGTGTTTCTGCCGGATTGGGTAGATGAAACTTTTAATACTAGAGAACAGCAAATGAAAAATAGAAAAAATGTAAAGTAGGGTGTAACATGCTGGGCTGAATTTTCAGATGAATATTCCTGAAACTTCACAAAATTTCTAAACGTTTCGGGACTTATTATTCTCCACAAAGATGCAGGAATTTTTGAATATTCACAAATACAAACAACAGAAAACAGTAGCTGGAGATTTTATTGGCAAAAATATTTATGATTTTTTTAAACATATTTGGCCCACTCTGTTTGCTGGACATATGTGTAGTATATCGCTCAATATATCCGGAGTCTCACAAGATATGTACTTTTGCAGCACATCTGTTATAAGAACATAGCTGACACACATGCTACAGCACAGTCTAACAGTACAGAAGCAGACTGAGTATGTGCCCGTACTTACAACTAATCACTCAACAGCTAAAAGATTAATGGCTTGAGCACATGCCCAGAAAAATGCCACTACCCAAAACATTCAGATAAGGGAAGGGTTAAAAAAACAAGCCTTTCTAAAAGCTGGGAAAACAATTTTACCAGATGGGCCCATTTTACTGATGAAAAGTTTGATCCTGCAGGATCCTACCCAACAGTACCGCGTGACTTCATCACCCTCTGATTTTCATAGGAATTGAGGGTACTCAGTAAGTTGCAGGACAGAGCCCTAATCCCATGGAAATCAACATTACCTTTAACATTAAATAACTTCACCATTTGTTATGTATTATTTTATAGCTCATGGATATCTCATATGCATGAAAGCATGCATGCATGTATACACCACAGGGCTGGCGCTTCCATTTAGGCGGCCTAGGCAATCGCATAGGGTGCCAGGATTACTGGTAGGCGGCATTTTAAGGGGCAGCAGGCGGCTCCGGCGGACCTGCTCCAGTGGTGCCTGCGGACGGGTGGCTGCTCGCGCGGCTCCAGTAGACCGCCCACAGGCACGACTGTGGCAGCTCCACCGGAGCTGCGAGACCACCGCGCAGGGCGGCGAAATTGCCGTGCGCCTAGGGTGCTAAAACCCCTAGCGCCGGTCCTGATACACCACACACACATCCTTCACCAGCACAGCTTAACTCAGAAAGTGTCCTACTTTTATCTAGTTTTACAGCTGGATTGATTAGGCACAAGGAGTCCAAGGCCACACAGTGAGTCAACAAAGCAGCTAAAATCTGACCCAAAGACCCTTCAGACTACAAGATCTTTGTTCCAGCTTGACCAAAATGGTCTTGTTTTACATATCACACTAAACCTACAAGAACTTTTCCTAAACTTCTCTGCCTTCTTCCACAACTGCTGTGATTTGATTGCAAATGTGCATACTGTGAAGACCCAAAAGCAACATTTAGAATGTGGATGTTTTTGTCCAGATATAACATGAAAAGCAAAGGAAGGCAATTAACTGGACCAGCTTTTAAGCTACCTATATGTGAGACATATTTATTGTGTAATATTTCATCTAAGATTTATACTTGGCTCTGAAATCCATTGATGCTATTAACGGAAGATTTCAAAACCATTAATTTTAATGTGTTAAAAGTGAATGCTAATACAATATCTGATACATAATAACAACTATTCCTCACAACATTTCTTTTCATATTAAAGTGGTACTGCATGAGACGTTTTGGTAAGAGCAAACTAAGAACACCATAGCACACTATTATGAAACACTATGTCACCTAGAACAATAACTAATATATTCAGAAGCACATCAAGTTTTTTATTTAAATGATTATAAAATAAAACATACATATAACTTCCATCCCAGTTATCACAATGAGATGGTCAGCTGGAATTTCCATTGTACAGTACTGAAGGTAGCTTCTTTTCAGACACGTGGCATAATATTTGAAATATCTGACTGCTGTTACGAAATGCAATTTGTATACAAGTTAGGAACCCAATTACATCTGTGCATTAGCTGGGCATTACTGATAGAAAAATGACATCACAGAGAGCCATTTGGAACCTTCTACTTATGTCCAGAGTCCTAAAGCTATTTTATAATGCTAATTATGAAGTAGTAAGAGTCAGAGTCATACTATTATTCATTATTTATACAAGACCTTACATGTACATCATTTTTTTGCATAGAAAAAACTTATGTCTCAAACGCATTATAATTAAACTTGCAAAAAACAAATACAGAGCAACAGTAAATGATGACAGCTTTCAAAATGGTAGCTGTGTTAGTCTGTATCAGCAAAAAGAAAGAGGAGTACTTATGGCACCTTAGAGACTAACAAATCTTTTGGGGCATAAGCTTTTGTGGGCTAAAACCCACTTCATTGGATGCAGCCCACGAAAGCATATGCCCAAATCAATTTGTTAGTCTCTAAGGTGCCGCAAATACTCCTTGTTCTTTTTTTTATTAACTGATGAGACATTGTTGATGAGGACACCAACCTAAGACACCAATGTAAAAAGGCTTCATCAAAGAAGTTAATTTCAAGGAATTTGGAGAAAAAGAAAGAAGATTCACAGGATATAAGAAATTGGAAGAGGCTGCAAAAATTACACAGTAGCAGTAGGGCTGGTTTCTGGGGCAAATGATAAGGATCGTCACCTTGGGCGCCAACTTCTGGGGCTGCCAAATTGATATCCAGGGGATGAGAAGGGAGGTGCCAAATCGAGGTTGTTGGGGTTTACTGGGGCGGGAAGGCCAAAACCATTTTCCATCCTGGGCAACAAAATGCCTATGGCCAACCCTAGGGTAGCAGGAAATAAAGCATGAGGTCAATAATGGAAAAAGAAGACAAAGGGAATGTACGCAGCGAGAGGAAACAAAAGCCATGACATTTCCCACCCTTTGTCATTTTATGGATTTGGAAAAGATTCATGTGAAGAAGTTGGGGGGTTGCAAGTGTGTTTGGCAGTGGGATCTGGCCACTTTTTGAGACTTTTGAGAAGGTGTAGCAACCAGAATGTCACGATGGGGTGCTTTTCAGGGATGGTTTGCAAACTGAGGGGAGATGGGATCAGGTTGGGTCCCTTTGGTGATGTTGGAGAATGGATTAAAAAGCTAACCTGGGAGTTGTACTCCTGCCTCAGATGCAGTTCAATACAACTCACGGGACATTTGTGGGAAGTGTTGGCAGCATACCCATTCTCATCCATTCCCCACCAGAAAACCCTGGAAATTGTCCCAGATGCTCTATGGTAATAGCGAGAGGATTAAAACTAGGTATATACAAGAGTCAGGAACATTACTGCTTGAGGCAATACATACAGATGAGAAACCAAGCTTCACGCAGGGAGGGTGTTGGCATTCTTACCTGAGTGCTGTTTCTGGACCCTGCTCAAGGGATTCAGTCTTCCACATTTACCCTCAGCTAGTAAGTGTCTGTTGCATCTAACATTCTATCCTTCTCCCTCAACCCACTCTGGCTGTTGGAAGAGAGAAGGAGCATTCTCCCTGTGTCACCCCACATCCCATCTCAGAGCCTACTAACTCCTTGGGGAGGGTTTCTTTGCTACTTCACATCTCTGCCTCTCTCCTGACTTTGTGACTCCTCCACTGCAAGAGGGTGGGGGTCATTCTGTTACTCATTTCAGCCCTCATTTTTGGCTCCCCTCCTCAGTGAATAGCCTCTGCGCTTGCCTCCATCGCTGCTCTTAGCTTTCACAAACAGGAGCAGAATAAACTGAGCTGGTGCTTATTGATTTTACTGCTGCTCAAAAGGAGCTGAAAAACAGCAGTAAAAACGGGCAAGGCTCCTGCTGTTATTGTTATTTGTATCATGATACTACCTAGATGCCCTAACTAGGATCCGGGCCCCATTGTGTTAGGTGCAGTACAAAACACTAAGAGATATCCCATCCCAAAGAGCTTAAACTGTAAATAGAAAAGATAGACAAAGGATGAGAGGAAGGAAGTGCTGTTATACCCATTTTATAAGGAGTTACCAAGGCACAGAGAGACTAAAAGGAAAGGAGCATAGAGAAGATAGCTATAATCTACTGTATGAGGTATTGTATGTTAGTAAACTCAGTTATTATGTGAAAGCTTCTGGACCTGGTGTCTTGACTTCTCCAAAATACATTACAGATTTTATGAGCCTATGCCTCTAGTCACGCTTTCTAACTATGAAAACTTCCACCAAAGATTGGAAACAAATTAATAATTTAAATCTATGGTGAAATTGAAAATCATCTTTGTACTTTTAGATCTTTCTTTGACAGAGTGTGAACACTTTTCACTGTGTTTTTAAGCCCCATGGTGTAAAACTGTATAAAAGATGATGTATAATCCACTAGTGATTTATATATAATTTTAATATTTGTGGCTTATAGATATTGTTGTTAACCTGTATTACCAAAAATCCACTAATCCTGAAAAAGCTTTAAAACTAAGTTTTAAAAACCAACAAAAAAAAACAAATGCAAGCAGTCAGCATTGTTTGAGGATGCTTAATGACAAGTGACATTCCCTGTTACTAAGAGATGCCATAATGAGACTAAAGCAAAGATGGGATGCAAACAGAAATCATCAAATGATTATGCTAAAGGAAAGGCTGATCTTGTTATGGAAACCATTAAAGATAAAAACAGAATTGCTCTGTAAATGCCACATTATTGCACTTTTGAAAAACCATCCTCATAGTACATTGGTAAAATATTCTAATGGCAGATGTAACAGAATGGGGATATGTCAGTATCAAAGTGTAAACTCCATTTTGAATTATGAACTCCATTTTGTATTATGTGCTGAACACGTCTGAACTTGCCCAAGACAGGTTATTGTAATACACTGCAGAGAGGCACCCTACCCAGGAAACGTGTTTGAAATCTCACTGAAGGACCATCACAGTGAAGCCTTCAAGAGGGCAATCTAAGGCCATCAACTGTGACTGTCCTTCAACTACTGTCCCACTCCCCAGTGTTTTTTCTACAAAGGGGCCTCCAGGAGGAGTGACATGACAGGGGGAATGAGCTGGAGTGCCCAAGAGGAACAATGGCAAAAGGAGGCAGATATTTAAAAAGGAGATTTAAGAGCAGGATGCTGCTCTGAGCCATGGGCCAACCATCATCACACATAGGATATGCAGCAGAAAGAGGATAACGGATACTTGCCTAGCCTGAACTGCCAAAAGACCTTGGACTCTAAAAAAAGAGTGAAATCAGACAGGGGAGAGTGCATCTCAGAACTTTAGTTATTTTGCAAAGATCTGTAACTCTCTAATGCTTTTAAGAGTAAAGCCTCTGTGATTAAAAAATTCCTTTGCTAAGCTTGTGTTCTTTGCTTACCTGCCACACTGTTCCCACAGAAGTTACACTAGAAGCTTGGACCTCCCACAGCTTTGGTGGAGCTCTGCAGGAGTGTGTGTAAGTGGTTAGGTGACTTGGGTCGGAGGCACTGGTTTCAGGGTCTAGAGCAGATGGACTGTGGAGTCCCATGCACCAGGGAAGAAAGGGTATCAGACAAGAGATTAGAGCCTGGGACTGTGCCCTATAGACCCTGAGCTGGAAACAGTGACAACTCTGCCCAGAACCAGTTGACTTAGAAGCATATGGGACCCAGCAATTGCATCCACTTACAACAGACTGGTGACCATGCAGAGTGGTACCAAGTCAGGTTGTAACAGCTCACATTTTCAAATCTTTACTAAAGGATAATTTTCAATGCAAACAAATTTTGAAAAAAAAATTGTTAAAGTCTTCTAAAAGCACACAATTTCTGCCCCATCCACTCATAAGATGTATTATCATTTCACAGGTGACTCATATAATTGTTTATGTTTAAGTTCTCCAGGCTTTTTTTTAACTTATTCCCCAAACTAACTTGCTATTTATTGCTCTCACTGTGGGAAGGGGTGGAGTCCAAGTGTTTGCTGAGTCCAAAACAAGGAAGTGTACATTTTCAAGCATGCAGATTACATATCTAATACACCATGGTGACTCCAATCTGAATGATTGCACCACAGCTTTTACATTTCCAGTACACTTAATAAAGGTCTATGTACAAGTGGACAGAGGGTGTTGTTCTGCTTTGAGACTGCATGTGTCAATACCTGACAGATCCTTGAAGTTGATAGTCTCCGTACACAGCACTGAAGATGCGTTACTGAGCACAGTAGGCTAGCAGAAGTAGGATGAGACAGACAGAAGGATGGCACAGTCCAGACATAGTGGAATGTATCAAAGACAGCACAAGTAAGAATGGGGTACTATATACGTTTTTTGTGTAAATGTATACAGAAAACAGTGGGCACACAGGGATGACTATGAACCACCTCAGTTGGGCTCCAGTTCCCATTAACCTTGAATGTTAAATAAAAAAGAGCCCTGTGGTCTTGAATCACATGATAAACTATTTCTTGCATCTAGAGCACCTGTTAAATATGCAAACAGAGACTGCAGTGGCAAAGGCTTGTGTTATTATTTTACTCAACACAAACTGAATTATAGATGTATCCACCCACAGAGAGACCTGAACCACTGAAACTAGACTTTTTTTCCTCGTAATAGTTGAGTAAAACTATTATACTTTGGGGCGTCTGACCTTTTCAAAGCCCCAAATATCTGGCCACACCCAGGATTGGGCCTGATTCTGCACTACTGAAGTCTGTGGTCGTGAGAGCAGAATCAGAGCCCCACAGAGATAACTTCCCATTTTCACTGTCAGTGTAATTTTAGTGAACATCCATTTCTGTCCTCTTTCCTCTGGACCCTTTCTTAAGTGGGACATTGTGAAAGAAAAGGTAAAAAAAAAAAAAAAAAGTTAAAAATCAAAGATAGAGGTGATGGGAAGTACACACAAGTAACTATGCAAAAAACATAGTTACCTCTATTAGCTTCCATAGCAAAATAGTGGCTCCTTAGACCTTACAGAATGAACTCTGCACAAATTGGACAAAATTATACCCTTGCATGACTTCAATGGGAGCCATGTGCATGGACCCATAGACAGAATTTGGCCCACTGTGTTATTTATGGAGAAAGCAGGGGAGATACAGATCCTGAGGAAACACTTAAGAATACTTCTCAAACTGCTTCTAGTTTATGCATAAGAGAAACATGGAAATAAAGTGGACTAAAACAAAACAGTACATAAGCAAAACTCAGCCATTTCCCAAAAGAGCCTTATTATACCACTGAGAAGCTTTAGAGTCAAATCAGAGGTAACCATAGCTAGGTAAGCGGAGGGTCCTGCCTACATATTCTCAGCCACCTGTACAAAAGATGAGAGAAAAGAAGATTATGTAATTCCTTTAATTCTGATTTTAAGAAACTGAATACGGGCTTGATCATACAAGGTACTGATCATGCCCGATGCAGCCAGGCACTTAAGCACATACACAACTTTAAGCATGAAAATAACCCTCTTGAAGTGAAAGGGGTTACTCATGTATTTAAAGTCAAGTACGTGCTTTAATGTTAGGATCAGGCCAAAGTGCTCAGAGCTTAGTCAGTTCACACCCTAATTCCATAAATATGTGCAAGCCTTGCAGGCTAGAAAATACCTTAAATTTCTGGTAATCAAATTATTTAGAACACTTGAGTTCATACTTATGTGCAGTATAATTTCCAAGGGGCTAGATATCTCAAATAATTGGTAACTGATCCTTTCTAGATGGCTGGTTCAAATCTGGCCAGCTTGGTTATAACCAAAATTTAATCATTATCACACAGTTGCTCCAGAATAAGATGCCCACATGGCGAGTTATTCTAGAATAGCTATTTTGGTAAATTTCCAAGTGTAGACAAGCCTTCAGTCAAACTGCTGGTGGCATCCCCATCAAAATGTAGTACTACAACAAATGACTCTCTTTGCAGTCTCAGCAAGGATATCAAGAACTAACTGGCATGGAGACGTGACTCATCACCTCACTAGGAGGGTGTAGGGGTGAGAATCACAGCCAGCTCCAGGGCTTTTGCTGCCCCAAGCAGCGAAAAAAAAAAAAGAAAAGCCGCGATCGGCGTCTGCTCCACTGCGCCGCTTTCTTCTTCGGTGGCAATTCAGCGGCAGGTCCTTCCCTCCAAGACGGACTGAGGGACCTGCCACTGAATTACTGCCAAAAAGCCCGACATGCCGCCCCTTCCCCTTGGCCGCCCCAAGCACCTGCTTGCTGAGCTGGTGCCTGGAGCCGGCCCTGGTGAGAACTGAGGCACACAGCTAGGGCAGTGTAGATTCGTTTGGATTGCTGCTGTGCCTATTCTGTGTTACAAAGAAAGAATCATGCAAAAGTAAAGCTGGTTGGGAATTTTCAAATTTTTCATTAAAAGTGGGGGGAAATGGGGACTGTAAAATATTTGCAGGTTTTCACCTATTTGTCTGTTTGTAATAATATTTCAACAGTTTTACTCTTGCACTGAAATCACTTGTACTGCTACTTTTTGAAAAACATAGTTCAGGGTGTTCTATATGCCTTCTAAGTTGAAATTTGACCTTCAACATGGTAGGTCATGTTATGAGTTAAATATCCCATGCCATCTTTTATTTATAATTTGTGATGATGTACTCCTATTTGTTACACCTATCATTCATTAAGAAGACTGTGACAATACTGTACTTACTTGATGTGTTGTTTTCTCTTTTCTTAAAAGACCCCTGAATACAAGTATTTTTCTATTTTCCTTTAGTAACAGAGGCAAAGAGTCAAACATCAAGCTACAGTTTTACCTGTCATCCTTTTCCCAGAATGCTTTAAAGATGACAGCTATTCATCTCCTCCTCTTTTCCATCCCCAATAACAGGAGCCTCTCTCAGTGCAGCTTATCGTTTTTCCAGGTCAGAACATTCTGGACCTATAATAACTGTTCATTTCTCACAATGAATCGGCTAGAAGAAGTTGCTCAAACCTGGTGTTATCAGCACCTTGGCTACTATCTCCCCAAGGGGCCAACCACGTGATAAAGAAACATACACATTAGCACTGGAAGAAACCTCCTGAGTAATCGACTCTGTCCACAGCATCGTCACAGAATAATTTTCACACTCCCTAAGGCACTCTCACTTTCACTGGGCTGGGGCAGAGGGTTGCTGTGAGGGAGATGGTGAGGGCTCTAACTGGAGCGCAGCCAGAAATGAGGGGTTCAGGATGCACAAGGGGGCTGTGGGTTGAGGCAGAGGAATGGGGTGCAGGAGGAGATACAGGCTCTGGGTTGGAGGTGCGGGCTCTTGGTGAGGCTGGGGATGAGGGGTTTGGGGTGCAGGAGGGGGATCCAGGCTTGGGGGTGGGGCTGAGGGATTCAGAGTGTGGGAGGGGGCTGTGGTTTGAGGCAGGGGTTGGGGTGCGGGTGTGTGAGGGCTCTGGGGTGGGGTCGAGGCTGAGGGACTTGGGGTGATGGAGGGGGCTCAGGGCTGGATTCATAGTGCGTGAGGGGGCTTTGGGTTGAAGCAACAAGTTGGGGTGTGGGGTCGGGTTTGGGGTGCAGGAGGGGGATCCAGGCTTGGGGGTGGGGCTGAGGGATTCAGAGTGTGGGAGGGGGCTGTGGTTTGAGGCAGGGGGTTGGGGTGTGGGAGAGGGTATGGGCTCTGGGCTGGGGATGCAAGCTCTGGGGTGGGATGAGGGGTTCATGGTGTGGGAGGGGGCTCTGGGCTGGGGCAGGAGGTTGGGATATGGGGGGGTGAGGGCTCCAGCTGGGTATGCAGGGTCTGGGGCGAGCCCAGGGATGAGGGGTTTGGGGTACAGGAGGGGGCTCCAGGTTCAGGGGGGCTCAGTGCTGGGGCAGGGGCTTGGGTTGGGGCGTGAGCTTACCTTGGGCGGCTCCCAGTCAGCAGTGCAGCGGGGCTAAGGCAGGCTCCCTGCCTGTCCTAGCTCTGCGCTGTACCCCAGAAGCAGCTGGCAGGTCCAGCTCCTAAGCAGCGGGGCCAGGAGGCTCCATGTGCTGCTCTCACCTGCAGGCACCACCCTCCCGCTCTCATTGACTGCAGTTCCTGGCCAATGGGAATGCGGAGCCAGTGCTTGGAGCAGGAGCAGTGCATTGAGGCCCGTGCCCCCTCCGCCTAGGGGCCAGATCTGCCAGCTGTTTCTGGGGCTCAGCGCAGAGCCAGAACTAGTGGGGACTAGCCTGCCCTAGACCTGCAGCATTGCCAACCGGACTTCTAATGGCCCAGTCGGTGGTGCTGACCAGAGCCGCCAGGGTCTCTTTTTGACCAGGCATTCTGGTCGAAAACTGGATACCTGGCAACCCTATCCATAGTGGTCTCCCTGCTAGCAGTCTGAGGTAATGCAAGGGCATAATCAGGGAATCTATAACCAAGTGGATCCATGAGCTTTACCCTGCACATATGAACTGCATAGTGGGCCACAGATAATTCTACTGATTTGAAACTGTAGTAACAGCCATAAGCAGGCTGTGCAGATGCTCTATATCCATCCCCTGGACATAGAGGATTCTGCTCCTAAGCCCTCCCCGCCTTACTCCTTGTTGCACACTTTGTGCAGGTATGGCGTCAAATCCTTGGAATCAGGTGCTGATGGTCTTAGGGGGCGCAATACAATAATGAGTCAGTGGAAACGCAGGAGTGCATCTTGACAGGAACGTACACAACAAAGCAACTACATTAATTGCATTAAAATGACAATACAATGCAACTTATTAATCTTACTGTGTTAATTTTATAACAATTTTTAAAGAGCTAATACAAGTTTAAAATTTAATACAATGTGATTAAATATAAACTATCTTGATAAAGCTGTTCTTATAACGTTTTTATGATGTAAAATGGTTTCTTATTAGCTGTGGATACTGAATTTTCCCCACAATATAAAAATATCTCCTTCTGTTTTACCCTATCGCATCACCATTTTTGTTTTAGTTCAGTGATCACAGAACTTAATCAGATACTTTATCCATTTTATTAATCAATTAAAGTGCTTTATAATACTAATGTCACAGAAATTATGCCTTATCCTTTTGTGCCCCATATTATATTCTCTCACCTCTCTGTACAAACTACTGTATTATTAACATACCTTGCTCTTGATCTGATATTCTGCTAAGAAAATTACCACCATCTTCTATAACTACGAACATTAAGCAAGTGCACATTAAAGTTGAATTAACTGGACTGAATCATTTTTCAAATGCTCTGTGTGTTGTTGTGGAAGACTGAAATTATACAAACATTTTTTAAGCTATTGGGCCCAATTCCCCTCTGTGCAGCCCCACTCATGGGTCTGCATAAACACGGCTATTGTGTGGTCCCTAATGTACAATGTTTATAGTTAATTATTTTTATAGAGCCAAATTCTATTCGAAATTACAGTGGTATGAATCCGGAATAACACCACTTAAATCAATTTAATCCTCTATTTCTATGTTCAATTGAAGCAAAAGAGGGAGAAGAGGAAGGCAGGGGGGAAATGTTCTTCTCTAATTTGCAGACTTCCAATCCCAAGGCAGGCAACAAGGTAATGTAGGTGTAAATAAAAACATTTGGTCCTCTACATTTTTTCTTTACAAAGCAAGCACAAAATTTGTTGAATTCAATGGTAAACATGCATGTGGAAGTATGCAGGAAAAATATGCCCATGGTTAGAATCAAGTTTAGAATGAAACATCTCTTTACACAAATGGTGCCTAATTTACTGTTGCATTACTCTAGATCAGTGGTCACCAACCTGTAGAGCATGATCAACTGGAGCCTCTGCCAGTCGATCACGATCTCTGGCCGCTTAAAGTCCCACAGCACAGTAGGGCTAAGTCAGGCTCCCTACCTGCCCCAGCCCCACTCTGCTCCCAGAAGTGGCCAACATATCCCCATGGCCCCCATGCGCTGCTCCTGCCTGCAAGTACCATACCCATAGCTCCCATTGGCTGGGAATGGGGAACTGCAGTCAATGGGAGTTGCAAGGGCAGTGCTTGCAGGCAGGAGCAGCGTGAGAAGCCACATGCCCCCTCAGCGAGCCGCAGGCGTGTCTTGGCTGCTTCTGGGAGTAGCGTGTGACCAGGGCAGGCAGAGAGCCTGCCTTAGTCCTGCTGCACCGCTGACCTGGAGCTGCCCAGGATAAGTGCTGCCTGGCAGGAGTCTGCACCCCGAACCGCCTCCTGTACCCCAACCCCCTGCTCCAGCCCTGACCACCCTCCTGGAGATCGCACCCCATACTCTCTCCTGCACCGCAACACTCTGCCCCAGAACGGAGCCCCCTCCTGTGCCCAAAATCCCTCCCAGAGTCCACACCCTTCACCTTCTCCTGCATTCCAACCCCCTGTGCCAGGCTCATTTTGGAGACCCCTCCCACACTCTGAACCCCTTGGCCCCAGCGCAGAGCCCACACCCCCTCGTGAACCCCAACCTCCTGCCCCAGCCCAGTGAAAGTGAGTGAGGGTGGGGGAGAGCAAGCAATGGAAGGAGGGGGGATGGAGTGAGCGGGGCAGGGCTTCGGGGAAGGGGTAGGGTAGATTCTGCATTGCACTTAAATTCAAAAAGTGATCTTGTGCGTAAAAAGGTTGGAGACCACTGCTCTAGATTTATGCTGGTATAATTCTGCTGATTTCAAGCATAAGTAGGAGATTAAATTCTACTTAGTTGAAATTAAACTCTACCTAGTTGCACTTACTAGCAGTTTAGTTTCTTCTGATTTTAAAGAACGCTGTTAAAGGTGATCATATTTGTTTGGTGATATACTTCTAACAGAAGTGTTAAGAGGCTAGATTCTTAATAGAGGAATTCATAAAGATCTAGTCATGCAGCAGCACTATTTCTCCCTGGGCGCTACAAAAAGCAACTACATTTCTTGCAATACTCTTTCCTTTTGTGTAAGCACCTGCAGGTTAAAGTTAAAAAATAATTGCAGAAGACAACAAAAAAATTATGTCAATAGATACATGTTTTGATAGGAAATTAATTTTGTGTTTAAATCAATGGTTTGAAATTTTAACTACTGCTTTGGTATGAATAAAGTGATTCATTTTCCAATGGTTTTATTTTTCCAGCTCATTAGTGATATGCAGCTTAAGTGTTTTACATGTCTAATAGTAATTCAGTGTTTGCAGTTCAGAACAGCTTTTAGGTGTGTGGGTTCTTAGGCTATTTCTACACTTCCACGGTAAGTCGACTTAAGTTACGCAACTCCAGCTACGCAAATAACATAGTTTGAGTTGGCGTAGTTTAGGTCGACTTACTGCGGTGTCTACACCAAGCTGGGTCAAGGGGAGACACTCTGCCATCGACTTACCTTACTCCTCTAGTTCCCAGTGGAACACTGGGTTGACCAGAGAGTGCTCTACTGTCGATTTAGTGGGTCTTCACTAGACCAGCTAAATCCACCCCCAGTACATCAATCACCAGAGTGTTGATCCTGCAGTGATGTAGACAAAGCCTTAGAAACACAGGGCTGGAAGGAACTCCAGTGTTCTAACTATTGTTCTGTCACAGGCAATCTTGTCATACAATCCCTCATAAATTTATCAAGCTCTATCTTAAAACTAATCAGGTTGTTTGCCCGCACAACAGTCACCACATTGACTGAAAGCTGAACAAGTATTTTATACATTACAGTGCATTGCTGGAGAGCTTTGTTAACATAGAGCAATGTGAATTATGTAACTGATTTTATTTCTTTTTGTTCAACACGGCACATTGGAAATGTATAACCAAGTCCTTTCAGGAATACAAAGTAAAAGCAATGTCATGTAATAAGCTATAACACGTAATTCAGTGTCTTAGACAGGATTAGCCAACAGATTTATCAAGCAGCCTCTAAGGAAAGCAGAGTTCAAGTCTGGGCTCATCAATAATACATAAATAAACTAAACAATTAGGTACAAAGTGGCTATCTTGTCAGACAACTTATTAACCGATAAATGATACACTCACTGCAGTGAGTGTAAAAAAGAGAGCTATGTAAAGGTAAAGAAAGAAGACTGGAAAAGGAGGAAGAAAGCTGTTGCACTTTCTAGTGCATTTGTGGCATTAGCATTCCTCTAACTCATCCTGCTATGTAGGGTTTGGAAACCTGTGGGTTATGTTTGATATGTCATATGTACTGCAATATCTAGGCATGAATGGGGTACCCAAAGGATATGGCAACAGCTTTTTTTTGGATTTACTTCACTTTTGTCAGTTTAAGATTGGATATAAATTTGTATATGATACTTTGTTTTCTAACCAAGAAATATGAAAAATAAAAATATACTCAATTTTTCCACCAGATGCCTAATACTAGAGCATCGGTTTCAAACACCTGACAGGCAACATTTATACAGCAAACTACAGCTGCATCTGAGTTATAATGTCACCGCTGGGCATTGCTGTAATTCAATACGCACAATGGGAGACGTCTTTTTCTAGAAAAAAGTTTGGGTATAAATATAAAGAAACTTACACTCAAGTTTACTCTTTAGTTAAACAGTCTTCAAAAGAAAATGTAGGTTAATAAATATGTAAATGGAGCGACTCATTCATTCTTTACCAAATAACTACATATTCTGTAGGCAGATTTTAATTTCCTTTGTTGCACTGGATTGCAATGTCCAGGGGGGAAAGGAGATGGCTGAACACTGACAAATGGAAGATTTTTTATGATTGGCTTGGGTTTCTGAGAACAAGCTAGCCAAAAAAGCCCTTCACGTCTTTGTAACTTCCAGAACTCAGAACCCCTAAACACTAGGGTTTCAGCATTTAATATAATATATTTATTATAATATAATATATTTAACATAATATATTTATACACCACTTTTCATGAAAAAGTATACCAAAATACTTTATGAACACAGGCTCAAATTCAGCTGAGTATATGCAGCTCCTATAGTTATTGTGTGTGGACAAAGAACAGACTTCAGCCCTTACACTAAAATACAAACTTTACAAATGGATAAAGAAATCCATCACTGAAATGCAGCCACTTCCAGCATGAAAAATAGAGACTATTTGATCATGCATTCCACATCAACTTAAGACAGGAAGTGAAGAATGTTTTATCAAACTGGATGTGTAATTTGGATGGTAGATAGGGATTAACCTCCTACTCTTGCAAATATTGCCTTAATCACAAATGGTGATCAAGATATTGATTTCATTACGATCATAACCTTACTGGACTGGGATTTTCAAAAGCATTCAATTTTGCCTTAACTTTGGTCTCACTGAAGTCAGTAGTAAAACTCCCATTGATTTTAATGGGAGGAGAGTTAGGACAACACTGAGTACCCTTGAAGACCCACTCTTACGTCCCTGGCCACACACTGGAGAATTGGTTTAGTATTGACTATGAGAGAAGAGGTCTACCTACTGCATCACTAATACAGGTTCCTGTAACATCTATGATATGTGTGCTTTGGAGGTCTTCTGTCTCAGCCAACCCTGGCAAGGCACAGCTGATGCAATCACAGCACATAGTGGTGTGGTGATAGACCACACTGAAAATTCAGAAATAAAAAAAACAACACAGTGGAATCAACTGCGTAAATTTTGTCCTTTGTTTTGGCAACAGAGCAATTTTGACCCCCAAGCCCCTCAATGCCTACTGGCAAGAGGGATTACAAGAATATTCTGATCCAGGCATGTACATTCTCACTCACCAAAGAATATCATGAAGAGTTAAATAAAAGCCAGGGTCACATTGGTCATTTATATAATTGTGAAATGTATGTACAGATACTATGTAAGGAGTTATGTATGTATACTGAAAGTATGTTCTAAAGTCTGTATCAAGGCAAAGTTGACAAACAGGTTTTCTGTCAGACAAAAGAAGTTTATTCACCTGTCTCTCTGTTGGTCTGTAAATTAAGCATTGTAATCTAGCACAATGGCTACACATCTACATATGAAGTTAACAGGCAGATGTGAAATCAACAGGGCAGCTGCACACAAGGGGAGATCTTCACTCAGAGCACAGACAGTGATCTTTGGGAATAAAAGAAAGCAAAAAAAAAATCCCATCCCTTGGAAGTAATCTGGCAGTGCGATTACATTCATCAAAATGGGATCACAACCAGCCTTGGCTGAAATGCTGCAAAGGGCATTTGGGTTGACAAACTTCTTTAGATAGCAGGTTAGCTTGTTAAATTTAGTCTCTAGAAAGTGTTTTATGATTTTGTTTTATATGTAACCCTTGTGTTTCCATTATCTTTACTCTCTACCTCTTAAGTCTTAAATCTTTGATAAACTCATTGTTCTTTTCACTATAAATATATCTCAGTGCTGCTCAGCTTTAAGCAAGCAGCTGATCCTGAGCTGAGTCATGCAAGTTGGTGTGTATGCTGTTCTCTTGGGGACAGCAGACCTGGTATTTTTGTGAGTGTTCAGTGAAGAAGGGGCTGGACACTACAGAGGAATGCTTCAAAGGGATTGAGGACTGGGTACATGTAATGTTAACCTGCAAGGCAAAGTAAGGGCTGGCATAGCCGAAAGGAAAGTGTTTTGGTGGCTCAGAGGCTGGTGGTGTCAGGGACCAGACACCCAGTTAAGCATAAGCAAGTCTCTTTGAGACTAGATGCCAGGGAAAGGAATAACAGGGGGACTCATAGTCCTGTGTACCCGGAGTACCAACACAGCAATTGGCTGAGATGTAGGGTGCAGTGTAAGCTGAATGGGAGATATGCAAAGGTGGTGTGAAGCTAACCTTTGCACTCCACCAGTGATGAACTTGGTCTGTCCCTCAAGGAGCTGAAATGGCAGTTGGGGATCAGCAAGGCATGGGGAAGCTCCAGCAGTGACCCTTTCCTCTGGCAATACCCCTAGATCAGTAGTACAGATTAGGATATGGTATAGTGCCTGCTCTGCACCACTGGAGAATTCCCCCTGCATTGGAAAGACCCCACATGGCCTGTTATGCCAGCTCCGTAGCTAGATTCTGCTGGCAGTACAGCACAAAATGGCTGCTCCCACCCAAGATTCCACACTCCTGCTGTAGGAAAGAAGCAGTTTAGCACAATGTCTAATAAACAGAATAGATTTTAGAATTGCTACATGCTAATTTGTATCATATTTATGAGTTTTTGTAGAAACATGACATTCCTTGATGTATTTTGTATAAAACTTGGCTGAAAATACATTCCACAGAGTGAGGCACTGAGTGATAAAAATGCAATTAAAGGATACTTTGGCAAGTTTAAGCTGTGCTCTTGAATTTCTGTATATATAATTTTTGGACCCTTTTCACTTAGCCTGTGCGTGTGGACATACACACAGTCAAATAAAGGTAGCCCAAAAACTACACCTATAACTTCTGTCCTTTAAACATGAATGTAGGAAGTAATACTATACACTTTAAAATTATGAAACTCAAAGTATTTTTGTTCAGTGAAGCTAAAGGAAATTGCTTACTCTGGAACCAAGAATTCAATTATAAGAAAATTAAGCACTGGTCCTGAAGCTCAAAAACAGAGTAAATCGCTTATTTCCTCAAGCAGAAAGGGAGTCTAATTTTCCAGAATAAACTCACAGTAATATTAAAAAAACAAGTATAGAAGTACAACTACAAAACCAAAAACTAAAAAAAGAGGGACACGTTAAAAGAAAATAAACAACAAGCTCTGGAAAATTCAAGTGTTAAACAACATTCTACAATGGTAAGTATAGAAGAGCCTTGCAAATTATCTCATTATTCAGAACTTTTGTTTGATCTCCAACTGCTTTTGACTCTGAAAATTCACTCCATCCAGAGCATTATTTTAATGGATTCAATTGGCCTACTGCAAGGAAATACTTTTCAATGCTGCTTTAACAATGTCCATGTAAAAGATGAATTAAAATTAACTTTTCTTTTGGTTGCTGTAAATAAATGTGCAGTGCATACACAAAAATAAAAATAAAATAAGGTATAAGGTATCTCTTGAATATCTGTGTGTGTGAAAAGATTTTACCTTCTAACAAAGACTTAATCCTTGAAAAGCTTCACTGAACCACTTCGCATGCTACAAACATTTTTGAAAGTGTTTCTTGGAGCCTTAAGGAGGGTTAATGCATTCTCAGACTATAATCAATGAAAACAGCATGATTTACAGAATCTATGCTCTTTGTCAAATTTAACCAGTGTATCACTGCACAGGATCTCTTTGCTGGCAGGAGCTTACTGCATGATGGAGATGCTGGAGTCCTTGTTACTCCAGTTGTACCTGGCAGGCTTTGCTGTGTCTATACAATGATAAAATGAAAACTCTCAGGACAACCTCAGGCTATCTGTCTCTGCTGCTCAAACCACTGGATGTAGCTTTTTGTTGCTTATATAAAAAACAGCTGTTTTCAGAAATGAAATGAAACTAAGGCGAAGTGTGACAAGCAAGCGTTACAACAAAATTATGTTATCAAAAGGCTAGCAGCCTGAAAAATAAAAATAATCCAGACTCTTAGATATTTAACAGTTAAATGACAATTTGCAGCTGATCCACCAGTCTCACCTTATCTCATACTGCGTCTGTGAGTGCACTACCATAATATGTCCAGTCATATCTATTTAGTAGTAGATAATCTTCAATTTCAAAATGTGCATTTATAAAACAGAATATTTCATCAAGGTCATACACTGTCACTCTCTGCTCACAGGAAGAATTAATACATTGTCTCTAAAGGCTACATTTTCAAGTGATCTTTTGGAAATATAAATATTGCATGCACAAACTGGCATTTGCATATGCAAGCCAGGTGTGCATGCACAAATTTGGGGGCTGTCTTGAAGTCAGTTTATTCTTAATATTGTTACACGTATGTACCAATTCAAATTTTGAAGGATCTCAAAAGGACATTACAAACTATGAGGTCTCCTCTTCCATGTTAGGGTTTCCAACTTTCCATGCACCACACATGCCATACACCACCTTAAGCCACATGAGCAGATTGGCCCTGGAGGCGGTGGTGGCGGCTGCTGCTGTGCTACCGCCTTCCTTCTGCTTAGGGTTGCCACCTTTTCCACAGATCAAAAAGAACAAACCAGACATCAAGGCTTGTCAAATGGCATCTGGACACACAAGGCGAAACCCGGACTGTCTGGGTGAAAACTGGATGGGTGGCAACCCTATTCCATGTGTAAAGAGGTAGATATTGCACAAGTTGTTCAGTATTCAGGAATGGAGAGAAGTGTGCTGAAATCTGCAGAAGCTTATCAGTGGGCCTATGGATCAACAGTTCAGGGAACATGGATTGGAAGGGAGAGAATGAAGCCAGAGAAATGTCTGGTCTTCCTGACACCATACTTATAATGAGCAGAATTTACCATGTAACATACTATTGATGTGAAAACCTCCTTCCTTTGAGCAACCCAGGGAGGGGCCTGGACAGAACCCGTCTTTTTGCTTGTCCTCTGCCCTGGGCAAATCTAGATTGAGCCTGGGCAGTTCAATGCACTTCCCAAGTGTGTGCAATGTTCACTTAGCCTACTGTTCACTTCAGAACAAAATGGAAACCTCTATGACAAAAATTTCCCTGAATAATGATTCTGCAAGACTTAAAAGTATCTGTAACAGGGCTCCTTAACAAAGATGTACTTGGACGTCTAAAATTTTGTACATTAAAGCAAGGCACCTTTTACAAAAAAGTGGGTATTCTAAGACTAAGTACAATGGAAGTCAGAATACAATTATCTAATACCAGAGCAATGTCATAATTTAGAAGCTAGTAGTGAGGAAGCACTGTAAACATGTTTAAATATTCTGCAGTTTATATCCTAACACTTAAACTGCTGTGCAAATCTACAGGGGGTGACAAAACTGACAATAGCTCCCCCGTTTTCCCCTTCTTATATGGTTGTGTGTGCTCTGCAGTGGTAAATTATCTCCTACTTGACTCTCCTCCTCTTGCTAGTATTGAGATAGGAGAGCAAGTCAAATACTACGTACATGTTCACAGTAGATATTTTAAACCAGAAAAAGCCAAATAAGGCTTTAGAAGTAAAAGTAACTGTGATTATTTCAAAATAAAATAAAACAAATGCATATCTCCTTTATGTTATGTATATCAAAACAGAGATTTGCTCCTACACAATCTGGTCATTCTGGAAGAAAAAAATAAAGAAAGGTACATCTTAGGACCTTTCACCCCAGTGGCTGAAGTATTTGTTATACTATTTATACTTGTACCATTTCACAAGCTTGTGGGTTCTGCTGGGGGCTGGGATTTGTTTTAATTGGTTTATCCAAGTTGCTACATTTAGTATATTTGGCATTCACTCCTTTACTGGCCTTACTCACTCCTTCCTCAGTGAGGGACATATTGTAGCTTGTATCTGTGTTCAGAAAACGTTGCTTCCAACACCAGTTGAGGGCCAAACCCAAATTCCACTGCAGTCAACAAGAACAAATTTGACTCTAAACTCACAATATGGTCGTAAATATGAAAATTCGTTTCTGGTCCAGCATGTGATTTGACCAATATTCCCCATATACACGCTTTTACTCTGGAGAACAGGGGGGGAAAATGGTATTCCACCTTCAAATGTTTTTAATAGAAAAGACTATGGTTATCATTATACTTTAAAAGGCTCACCACTGCAACAAAAATGACTAATCAAAATTCACACTGGACCACACAGCAGCTTTCATAAGCTGTATTTATTGTTTAAGTCTCCCTTACATAACTACATGGATAATGAAATATATATTTAATCATGTAAAACATTTTTCACACTGTACTACTGACTTTCACTGACCATTTCAAAACTGCACCAATACAAGTTGATATATTCTTTTGGGAAATATATTTTGTTTTATCTGAAAAATGTAGCCCTCTCAGCAAAAAGAATAAAAAAATCAAATTTATCCATTTCCTACACACAAAAGTTAACATATGGTATAATGCTACCATATGCTTGATTTTGTAACAGTAGACTTCTATTAATAATGTTAGCAATTATTATTGCAGTAGCATAGTCCCCCGAAACAATACCTTATTAACCTTGAATATCTTTTAAACCCCCAAAGAAAAAATTACCAAAAAGTCCATATTTCCAACATATGATGTAAACACAGTCTACTTAATATAAACGTAACAATGTAAAACAGCCATTATGATATACACTAACACAATGCAAGTATGTTATATAACACAATGTATGTACCTAAAATCTAAAACCAAAATGATAGAATAATTCACTTTTTGCTGAGTTGATCAGGCTTCTTTTTACTAAGTCACAATACTATTAGAGCTGAGTTGTGATAGATTTCATGGTCTGAGAGGACTGTGAATTTCTGTGATGCAGGGAAAGGAGCCTAAGTTCTGGTATGAAAGGGAAGCACGTAGGAAACATTTTTTATCTTCTCTTTGAGGGAATGTATGAAATCCTTTGATCTGTAGAGACAAGGTGGGTGAGGTAATATCTTCTACTGTACCAACTTCTGTTGGTGAGAGAGACAAGCTTGTGAGCTTCCACAGACCTCTTCAGTTTGATCTGGTCAGTTTTGATTGGATCGTTGCTGTGAATTTAGAGGGATGAGCTCTAACACATTTTTAAATGCTCTACAGTAAATACTTTTGCTTCAAGAATATATTAGAAAATGCCAAATATTTTAAAGAAAATCAGTCTCTAAAGTACTAAATTATCTACTATAAGTACATGTGAACTGTTTAGCTGTACTGCACCATAGCTGGTTCTGTTTGCTTTTTAAAGTGTATTTAAATTCCTTTTTAAATTTGAGATAAATATAATTGCTTAGTGAACACAACTTGGAGCCGGGATTCCTGGGTTCTATTTTCTATGTGCAGACTTGGCAAAAATACCTCTGTATGCCAATGTTAGCACAACTGAATAGTGGTATACTATTAACACCCTTACTCATAGAGTTGTTTTGAAGTTTAATTAATTAATTGTTTGTAAAGCACTTTGAGATCAGTGGGTGAAAAGGAGCTAAATAAATGCAGTGCTATTCTTTTTTTTTAATTGGTAGTGTAAAAAGGAGTATACTTTTCTACTTAATTCATTCGTATGAACACCTTTAAACTGTTATGTTGAAATGTTCCAGTTCATTCCAGTCCAGGTGAGAATGCAAGATTTCACCAACCACACCATGATACGAATGGGCTGGAATGTGTTATTTAGAAGACAAAATAGAAAATAGATGACAAAGTACAACAGACAGAAAAGGGAAAGCAAGATCACCAAAAGGAATGCTAATTTCAACAAAGGATCACACTCTGTCCTCAGTTAGACCTATTTCATCCCACTGACTATGGGTAAATAAGCAACTGATCTATCAGAAACTGTGCAATGATTCCACCCAAAAGTGACCTCTCACTGTCTGCATTTGGGTTCACACCACCTCACAATCAAAAATACTGAAGGCAGCTGACAATTCTAAAAAGAATAATCACGGACATTTTATTTCCAAGAAAAGATCCTTGACCACCGTAAGCAGTGCATTGTTTTATAGAAGGCTAAGGTCAAAACCAAACTAACTGTTGGCAAAGGTGACTGGGGATTCTAGACATTTATCAAGATACTATCTTCTTGATAATCTTCTCCTAGAAAAGAAGATTTGAGACAGAGAAATAATTGAAGAGACTGGCGATGTCATAAACTTATTTCTTGAGCAAAGGCTTAACAATCACTACGTAAAAGCGACAGCAATCTTGCCCTTTCACAATCAAATCCAAAAATGGCCCCAATATCTCTCTGCTTGACTTCACTTGCCAAGGGGACAGTGACCTACCTTGCAGCTATCTCATAGCTAGGGCCCTACCAAATTCATGGCCATGAAAAATGTGTCACAGACTGTGAAATCTGTTCGTCCCCCACCCCAACCCCGGTGAAATCTGGTCTTCTGTGTGCTTTTACCCTATACTATACAGATTTTATGGGTGAAACCAGCATTTCTCAAATTGAGGGCCCTGACTCAAAAGGGAGTTCCAAGGGGGTTACAAGGTTATTTTAGAGGGGTCACGGTATTGCCACTCTAACTTCTGTGCTGCCTTCAGAGCTGGATGGCTGGAGAGTGGCAGCTGCTGACTGAAGGCCCAACTCTGCAGGCAGCAGTGCAGAAGTATGGATGGCAATACCGTACAATGCCATCCTTCCTTCTGAACTGTGGCTGGCAGCAGCTGTGCCTTCAGTGCCGGGCTCCCAGCTCTGAAGGCAGTGCTGCCATCAGCAGTAGTGCAGAAGTAAGGGTAGCAATACTGCAACTCCCCCTACAATAACCTTGCAACCGCCCACAACTCCTTTTTGGGATAAGACCCCTACAATTACAATACTGTGAAATTTCAGATTTAAATAGCTGAAATCATTAAATTTATTATTTTTAAAATCCTATGTCCATGAAATTGACCAAAATGGACCGTGAATTTGGTAGACCCTAATCATAGCTCACAATTCTTCCAACAGCTCTAGCATCAATAATGAACACCACCAGCTGCAAGGTAAGCAAAGGCGGTTTTAAGTTTGTTTTCATCAGGCTCAGCTTGGTTACCAAGTTTGCAGATTAGGCAATATAGAACTGAGGGATTTTATATGCAAAAACAGGGGTTCTCAAACTGGGGGTCGGGACCCCTCAGGGGGTCACAAGATTATTACATGGGAGTTGTGAGCTGTTAACCTCCACCCCAAACCCTGCTTGCCTCCAGCATTTATAATGGTGTTAAATATATAAAAAAGTGTGTTTAAATTTATTAGAGGGTCGCACTCAGAGGCTTGCTGTATGAAAGGGGTCGCCAGTAAAAAAAAGGTTGAGACCCACCGTGCAAAAATATTTGAAAATTTCTCTCAACAAGCAGGGCTCCACTCTTCTGCCAGATGCTACCTAGAACAGTTCACAGATCATGAATGTGTGCATGCTACAGTGAGGCAAACTCTCTTGTTGCATCTGGCATAGCCACTGCATAGTGGGAAAGATTCTCATTGACTTCAGTGTATCAGGGAATAGCAAGACTTGTAAGAAAAAAAATCAACTACTGGACATGGAGAAAGGGCTGCACAAGAAGCGAAACTAAGCTGCTTGGAAGATGAGAATATATAGTTAAGCACGGGCAAGTAGAAGTAAATTTTGTTCACTCAGAAATTATTCTGACAAATATACAGAAGAAAAACATTGTGAGATATCACTATTTACTCAAAAAAAGGAAACAAACCTAGATAGGTTTGCTGTCCTAAAGAGTTCTATTTACAATCTTTGGGATAAATTTACTGATTTCAAAATTGTCAAGTTTAGGCGGGACCATGTCTCTCAGCAACATTCAATCTTGTCAAAGTCTTGTACAATTAACTGCACTCAGACTGTTTACAGATGTCACTAAGTAGGCAACTGACTATAAATCACAAATTCCTTAGCTCCTAAGAAGAGAACATATGAAGAGATGGTGTGTTGCATATACTTTTCATTTTTTGTTCTCACGTCAAATGTACTCAATTTACTAATCAAAACAATCTTTCTGCTATTTTGAGCCTGTAGGGTTAACCTAGTTGAGGAAAAGGAAGCTGTCTTTTGTCTGCCTGCATCATCACCAATGACAATCATTCTATATAAACTGAATTTGTTCAAAAGACAAAGAACTATTGTGCAAAATGAGGTGAAACTACAAAATAGCAACAAAGTATAGCATTGTAAGGCTAGCACTCTTCTAGCTGTGCTTAGGTCTGGCACTGCAGTACGTGATATTAAATTCCACAGTGTGCCAATACTTGGCACAAATGAGTCAGTTTAAAATTGAGCAGTAATCTTAAATCTGGATTTTCTTCCAGTTGTTTGTTCACCCTTGACCACCAGTGTCCAAGAGAGAGAACCAACAGCTAACAGACTCTCTCATTGACCATTCCTCTCAAGCTGCACAGCAATGTGGGAGGCTGAGGAAAATATACTGCTTTGACTATCTGGGGGAGCCTCCAATCCCCTGGATAACTGGGACAGAAAGCCTCCACTCTTCTCCAGCGATAAGGGAGTGAGGGAGAGCAGGTCAGGTGCTCTAAACCTCAACTATTGTTTTCATCTTCAAAAATGCATTTGCTATTTAAGACCTGTCTTTCTGTCCATCATGAGTCTGTATTCAAATTTGCAATAGCTTCCATGTAAGGGAGAGGAGAAGGTAGGTCCAGGGCAGGAAGCAATGAAGAGCTCTCCTCTTCCCAATGTTGTTCACAACTTTCAGGCTCATGGGGAGATTGGAGGGTTTTTGGTTTTGCACAGCAGGTCATGGTTTCTGTTGAACAAGTTGTTCTGTTGAGCGATCTAGCATTGGGCCTTCTGGGGTTTTCATGATCCCAAAGCCACAGATATTTTCTGCTGCATAGAGCAGCACATTCTTATCCTCAGAAAGTGAAACCTGAGGGCCTGCTATAGGTTTCCTAACAATTTAATATGCCTCCTAATGGACTGCATTTCCCTAGCTATAATGCAACAACTGTACATGCATGAAGAACTACAATAATTTTACATCTTCTCTTCACAGCTAAATTTGCCAGGTACAGAGTATGATGCCTGAATTTTCCACAAATAGATGGAGAAATGGCTTCAGATAAACCCTAAAACCTAGCTCAGTCTCGAAGTCCCAAATTCACAGCTTCAATCTCCTAACATATCTTGGCCATTAAGATACACTTATTCAGAAAAGCACACTGGAATAAAAGGACTCTACTCCACAATTGCTGCCTGTCTTTGCCTCCTCCAATGCTAACAAGGTATGTCGGCTTCAAAGGTGCAAGACATCTCTAATCCAACCTTTCTTGCTCTTTTCTCCCCCAAACAGTAAATTGCACTGGTCAGCAAGGAAATCTCCATTGGCAGCAAGAGTGACACCTGGAAAGTCAACATCATCACATCATCTGTTTGATGGGACTTGAAATGACAGCACGGAAAATGAGAGAGTCCAAGCATTAGGGCATAATGCCTAACCGTGAAGACCCCTTGTATTGACTTCTATGTAACTGTTTGGTGTTTACAGAAGCATTCATTTCCTTTTTATGTTTTCCTGTATTGATAACAAGGAAGACTGATATTATAGTCATATCATGTACTGTATGTTTTAGCACAGGTAAATTGCACGCCAATACTAAATTCAAGAAATGTTATTAAGGTTTACACTACAGTGGAATACTAAAAAGTATTTGTGGATTAGGGACAATATTACAAAAAATATTTAGCTTGTTTATGAACACTGCTGTCTGTTTTCAGAAAAGTGGTGAATATGCTTTAAAAATCTGGGTTTTTTATCCTGTGGTTCCTTAAAACCACTTTCCTCACTTACTCTAAGCAACAACCATAACACACAGTCAGGTGATAAACAGCTTGCATACATAAATATACAAATTAAACATAGCAGAGAAAGAAAATACTCCTGGGGAAATTCTGTGCCATTGCGCAAGCACAGAATTATTGTCCCCTGCAGAATAATTGATTATGATGGGAAGGCAAAGAAAAGCTGGGAGAGGGATCACACTGCAATTACACCTTTCTCCCACCAGCGGCTGATGAGGTGCCAGAAGAGAGGGCATCTGGCTCACAGGCTGGAGCAGCCAGCCAGAGGGAGGAGGGGGCAGATGGTGCCCTTCTTTCAGTGCTCTGCATGCGGGGCCAGGTGAGGAGGCATGGGATATAGAGGTGATGGACAGAGCAGATCACATGAGGCTGCTGCGGGGGGGTTATACAGACTAGGATTCAGAAGAGCTAGTGGGGGGACAGACTGCTAGTGGGGGGCACAGGAGCTAGGGGGGTGATAACATGAGCCTGGCGGCTAAATGGGAGTGGGGGTGCAGGGCCATACGGGGATGGGGAGGTGCAGGGTCACATGGGAACATATGCAGATATGCCTGGCTGAATGGGAAGTGGGGGGTACAGGGACACACAGGGACAGTGACAGATGTGCCTGTCTGAATGGGAGAAACTAGGGGTCAGCCAGTGTCTGCATGGGGGAGGCTCCCCAACTGCCTAATAATGCTCTCATGTTCCATACATCTCTCTCACACACAACAACAACCCTCCATGTTCATTCTCAGGCTCCTTCCCATTGATTACCATCCTCTCTCTGAGCTCCTTCATTACCCCTGACTCCCCCGAGCCTTTCACTGCTTTTGAGGGGTGCAGGAAACATGTTTTGGTATTGTAGTTTAAATTATTACTCAACATTCTGTATAAATATGCCTAGTAAAGGATCTATTTGTCCAAAAAAATTTCTTGATTTTTTTTTTGTCTGTATTGTTACAGACATACTTGCTGACAGGTATGTTGAAATAAATCAGATCAGAAGGGACCGTTATGGTCATCTAGTCTGACCTCCTGCACAATGCAGGCTACAGAACCTCACCCACCCACTCCTGTAACAAACCCCTAACCTAAAATAACTTATTATTGTTGTGATTATATTGTGTTATTTTGACAAATAAAATATGCAGAATTTTGCAGAATTTTAAAATACTATGCACAGAATTTTTAATATTTTGGTGAATTCCCCTAGGACTAAAAAGCTGAACAACTTCATGTAGCTGTGGATCCATAATTTATGCATTCATATAATGTGTAGGATTGAGGTGGCTTATTTTGATAAAAATCAATGTAAATAATGTTTTTACAGCAATCCCTGATTCATCTAATTTCCACTACACTTTCTGCAATGTGGAAAGCTGTTGAACAGATTAATGCAGTGAGGCAATATCTTCCAGCCATCTAGTGGTGACAGCTTTTGGTTTATACTGCCCAGTGAATGGATTTGAACTAATGATCTTGAGGTAAAAGCTTCCTTACCCACTGACTTCAATTACAGTGTTTTTCCATTGACTTCAGTGGGTTCTGGCTGAGTCCATTAGTCCAGCACTAATCGACTGAGCTGCTGCTGGATGTCCAGTTGAATTATTTTTTTTTTTTTTACTGAGTCCAACATATCAGAGTCAAGAAATCTTTTTATTTGTTCTGGTAGCAGTATCTCCACGAGCCGTGCAAACTTTGGCTGTGTTCCTTTGAGACTGGATTCCTCAGTGGCAGCTACTGAGCAGAGGACATTAGCATTGCTATAAGCAGCATTCAGACTTACTAGGATATTCACTTGGAAATCCACAGGGTTAGAAGAGGAGAGTTCCTCAGATTATGGCTACTCCCATGATTGCATCCCTCCCATATACAGTCCCAGCATAAAAACCCAAGGAGAAATTTCATTTCATTGTCTTCTGCTTTTCTTTAAAATAAAACTCCCAAACAAACAAAATCTCCAAAAAATCTCCAAAAAATAGACTGTATCTTTTAGACACTTTACAAATTAAGGCAGTGAGTAGCTACCCCAAGGAGAGTACCAAGAATGTCTCCTGGAGTTTCCCAGCCAGGAAGCCAAACTGGAACCGGAGAACCAGTTAAAACCAGTATTTTTATTTGATCTTGAACTGAACCTAAACCATAACTTAAGGTTTAGTAGATAGGAAAAATTAACAGGAACTGAACTGAAATTTTTAAAAAAATGGTTAAAATAAAGGTTCAGCATTTTTAAGCTCAATATTTATAAAAACAACTGTGATCTTATTTTCATTATAAAACAAGAAAACAAAATAACAAATAGGCACGTGATTGCTGCCTGCCTCAGTATAAGAAGAGAATGATGAGCTGAGGATGAGAATAGGAGGCCAACCCACAAGGCTAGAGGATGGGGAGAAGGGGAAGCTTAGGAGTTGCCTGAACAACACATGAGGCAGCAGGGGGCACCAGAGATAAATGAAACATCTCTGAGACTCACCCCAACCCCTTCTGCCCCTGCAGAAAGAAGAAGAAAGAAGAGTGTTCCCTGGTCCTAAAGGTTAATAATAGCTCTTCAAGCACAAGGAAAACTGTAATGGCTCCCCATTTCTTCTTCCCCTTGGACAGGCCTCTGCCGGCCCCTCCCTAACCCCTAGGGCAGCTCCTCCTTCCATTTGCTGCACTTGAGGCATGGTCCATGCCCCAAACCCAAATTTGTCCTTTCACCACAGAAGTCCAATATTACAGAGCAAATATTAGAAGATGTTATTTTAGTTCACTCAAACAAATTATTCATAAAAAATCGTGTTTATTTGACAACACAAAAATAGTAGGAAAACTCATGTAAAGTTAAAAAGAATTAATGGTCAAAAATCAAAATGGTTTCAATTTTAAGTTTCTGATCTCTTCTTATAATTTACTTCCACTAAGACTGAAATGTGATTTGAACCAGTGATGAACCTGATCTCTTTTTTCCTTTAGTGGCGTGAACAGGAACTGAACCCACACCTGAACCAAACAAAAATAAATACTGGTTTGATACCCTCTTTCCAGCATAAAGGGGGAAGATGCATATTGCTACATGTCTTAACAGAATGCAGCTTATTCTTTCTCCTTCTCTCCTCTCCCTTCACCCCAGCGCTGAACCGGTCCTGCTCTGCAGGCCAGTGCTGACAGGGACATAGGTCCTAACTCCTTCCCAAACCTGTTGGTATATTGTGTATTGCCACAGAAAGAAGGGATTCTCCTTATTTCTTCCCATCCTCCAAGATTACAACCATGCAGAATCTGGCCTGGTGTAATTATAGTCTCTTTCAAACAGAATATTTAGCAACTGTGTTTTCTAATGTCTGTAACAAACCATTGTTAAAAGCCTAATTTTATTTTCCAGTAATGCTGTTTGTTAACTTTTTGTGTATCAGGTTGTGTGGGCAATGAAAATAGACTAGTCCACTTCACTTTCTGGGTCTTATGCACTACCACAACACTGTATAAAACATTTTCATTAATTTTTTTTTAAATCATGAAAATATTGTCTTTCATGTTCAGTTTTGGAAGTAGCAATATCATACTGGATCTCTATTATATAAATAAAATGTGGTGAGAAGCAGAATAGTATGCATAAATCTAATAAGATACAGAACCCTGTAATTCAGCTCATTTCACGTTCCCAAAATTTCATGAATCTGATACGTTGAACTCAATAATTCAAAATAACTCTCAGATTTAATATTGTGCATTCAGTCTTGGCACTATTTGAATTAAGAAGTCCCAGGCTTTTCCCATAAAAATAATAGATGGGCCAAATTCTGCTCTCAGTTATACCAATGAAAACAAGAGAAATATATGCCTAACAAACTTCTTATTTACAACCAGACAGCTTGACAGATATTACTTTATAGTACTTTATGGGGGCTTAATTTGTTTCTTTGTTTTTCCAATTATTTTTAAAGTCTCTCTCTTTTCTTGGTTTGTATAGTTCATAAACTAGCAAGGTATTCTGATTTATTGTGTTCTTTACAAGAAATAAAATCATTATTGTTATAGTAGGACAAACAAACAAAAACATTTTGTGTACTATTCCTCTCCCTACATACTTTAAAAACAATCTTTATTTGAAACTAAAACTAATTGATTGTGTACCTTATCTTTTCAGTGATTAGCATTTGGTTGAAAGTTGGTTTTGCAGCACTCTGAAATACTTGGATGAAAGGTTCAAAATAAAATTATTTTTAATAAATAATATGACAATTTAGGCTGAAAAAGAAATAAAACTAGAATGTGCAAGACATAACACTTCCCTCCTATGAAAATATTTCTTGCTCTTCTGGGACTGAAGCAAAATGGAGATTTACAGATGAATAACTAAATTAGGGCTCACATAAATCTGAGATGCTCATTCTATCAGTTCATTCAAGGACATATTTTTGTATTTTCATCAGTGTTTCACATTTGCAGAACTATGCATTTCCCATGCCTGACATATATGTTTGTATGAGTTAGCTGTCACATCCAGCTGAGAACTACAGAACCATTAAATGTTCTCATCAAAGTGTCTACACAGTTGTTGCAACTGTAGTGAATAAATTATTGCTTTAGGTTCACCACAAGACAAACCATCAGAGTTTGTCAAACAGTAATGCAAAAAACCCATAGTTGTTTTCATTGGTGATGTCACTCAGGATGATACAGAAATAAAACCACTGGTAATTAGTTTAAAAATTGAAGTCACAACATACATTTAAATTACATACAAAAATAATATTAAGGTTATGAAGTCAAGCACTTAGAAGTTAGGAAATGCCAGAATTCAGGTTGCCCAGCCTCATTTTCTGCATACGCTATGGTTTTGCCAAACATTAAGTAGGAGGTCAGAGGCTACATCTACACTACCACTTACGTTGGTATAACTTATGTGGCTCAGGGGTGTGTATAAGCCATCCCCTGGAGCGACATATGTTACACCAACCTAACCACCAGTGAGAGTTATGTCAGCGGGAGAGCTTTTCCTGCTGACACAGTTACCGTCACTCGTTGCAGGTAGATGAAGTAAGTCGATGGGAGAGCTCTCTCCCATTGGCTTAAAGCAGCTAGATGAAGCTGCACCGTTGTAAGCTCTCTAGTGTAGACATAGCCTGAATTGGTAGAGCCTGGAATAGAACCCAGCACTCCTGGCTACAGTTCAGTGCCTTAAACACAAAAGAACATCCTCACTCTCTTCTCAAAACTTTTTGCTTTAGTCACTCAACAGTCTGTCACTAAATGAGGCAGGTGTTCTGCAGAACAAATGCTACACATTCAATGTAATTAAAGACTATCAAAATTAATAGAAACAGACTGATAGAGAAGATAAATCATCATTGGGGTTTGAGCCTAGGCTCTTTCAGAGTCACAGTACAGATCCCTATCAACTGAGCTATCTGTTGTTCCTTTAATCAGTTGGTGGCTGAGCTGCAACATACATTTTAATAGTCGCTTGCACGTTTATTTGCTAGGCAGCAGAGGCATGTTGAGAATCAGAATTTTGGGGTTCTGTTCCTGGGTGTGGAGGGGTGTATGGTCTAGTGATTATTGACATCGCTGCCAATCATATAGATCTGGCACATTCAAATTCTGTGTGGCTGAATGGAAGGGAGTTGGGTTTGCTATACTAGAGGGTTCTGTTCCCAGCTGTGCCAAAAGTGATCCTGTACAACCTCTCAGCTACCCCAACTGTGAATTTGGAGAAATTATATGTCTGCCTCCTAAGACAGACAGACTGTGGAATAATCAAAATTATGAATTTCAGTCTGTGGAAGGTCTCCTCCCAGCACACATTCACCTAGCCAAATGAGTTTCACTGGAGTTCTAGCTGTGTGTGTTCTACATTGGAACCTAAATGCGACCCTTGCAGGCTCAGTGCAGTTAACATGTAAGGTACTTTTTGGGGATGGAGTATGCCCAGTGCAGATGGAATGTTCAGTGATTTTAGCAGCAAACCTCTAACATACTCTGCTGAACAATGGCAAATGGTTATTTTCAGAGGCTTATAACTTAAACAAATGTGAATGTATTTTCATGAGGACAGCTAAAGGCACATCTATAGCTATAGAGCTCCCCTGCCATGGATTTCAAATCGCTCCTCCAAAACACAAAGATATTAGAACTTTTCAAAGAAAAAGCAAGGAAACTCTTTTAACCTTGGCAAAACTACCTATTTTTCCTAAACCTCATTATTGGAAACAGCAGAACCATTTCTGATTAAACTTCCAAAACATTCAACCTGAGGCAAAAACCAAGCATGGAAAATTCCAGCTTGAATTGTTACACTTTGGCAAAGTTATAAGCAACTGAAAATAGGGTTTTATAATTAAAAGTGCTAAGAAATGCTAACTATAGGAATTGTTACCAGTACCAGTGCTAATAATTCAAACTTCACTGTAGCTAGACCATCAGTAGTCCTTGAGTTCCCAAATAATTATAAGCCAATACATGCTCCGGAGACCAACAAGGTACAGCCTTAAATCAGAAACTTCTCAAACGTAACAGTATTAGGAAGGAACATATTTGCTCATAAGAGACTATGTACTGATGCTTGAATATATGTCCACCATCTAAATTCATACCAAACTTTTGGGAAAGGAGGTTTTGATAGCCAAGGTCTACTGCAAGAGGCTCCCTACTAAGTGGCAGTACTCACAAGAAATTCACTAGGCTTTGTAGGCTGAGTGTGTCATGAAAATAAATTTATACCAAATTGCACAACTTAACCCATAACACTTAACGAAAGCTAAGAGAAGGAGAAAGAAAGGCCTCTTTTAGCTCCTATCTGCATGAATGGTGTGTGAACCCATATACACATTAACTTGCTGTCCGAATAGCTAACATAGCATTTTTGTAGGAGGGTGTTGTTCTCTTGGGAACTGCCTCCTTTCACAACACCTTCCTATCACGATGAAGAACAAAGAAAAAAGACTTTCCTCTGACCAATCCCTGAAAGTTCCTATTGTTTGTTCTGTAATTACTTTAACCTGTCAGTTTAAGATAAAAAAAAATGACCCAACAATTACTACAGTCCATAAGTCGTCTCCATGTCATTTATTTTCAGGTCATATTACTTTATATTTTCCCATGGACACATTTTTCATTGGTTGTTTGGTTCACAGCCAGACAAAAAAAGCATAATAAAAGTAGATCGATGGAAAAAAAATGTTTCCCCATGAAGAAAACTGACTTTTCGCAAAAATAAAAAACTGAAATATTTCTTTTAGGAAATATCCTCATGACGTCTCATGGGACTTGCAGTTTGTGTGCCTCGTGCTCCCATTCTCCTCTCTGGGTTGGACTACACCTCTATGATGCACCAGAGCCGGGGAGAACTGCAGAATCAGAGCCCCATCATCATTATATGGGGAACTTGGCCCACAGAAGAGAATAAGGCCATGAGGTATCTGAACTACAACTATCATGTGGCACCATGTCAGAACTGACATTATTTGGTTTTCAGGCGTTCAGGTTTTGATTTGGGAAAAAAAAAAAAAGCTCTGCGTTTGAGTTAAAAAACTCAATTTTCCATCAAAAAACAGTTTAGATAGGAAATTTTTAACCAGCCCTTAACATAAGCCAAAAATGTTGATATAATTCCCACAAGGAATCACAGCCCAAAGAAGTTTGTTCTAAATTGCCATGCAAGCAATGTAGGTATCAGTAGTTCCATCTGAGCAACATAGCTGGAGCAAATGGGCTTGGCCAATAAAAAGAACAATAGATCAGTAATATGTCATTTCAAAACTGGGTTCCCTTCCATCAGTTTCCACATCACAAGTTCAGCTTAACTAAAGAAGCAGTAGCCAAAGACAAACAAGCCAGATAAGACAGGGATCGGCAATGTTTGGCACACGGCCTGCCTGACGGGCAAGGCCAGTTTGTTTACCTGCCATGTCCACAGGTTCGGCCGAACATGGTTCCCCCTGGCTCCCCTCTAGTAGAATATGTAGGAAGCATCTGTTCGTAACATGCAATAACATGTTGTATCATTTGGTACTAATTTAAGGGGGATGATTTTAACCCTTTGTGAATATTATTACTAAAAATAATAGTGTACGGTCCAAAGTAAAAAGTGTCATGTTTCTCCTGTTGCTATTTAAGTATATTCGGCTCAAACTGCAATCACAGTTCCATGCTCCTTTTCTTCCTTCTAGAAGATGGGTCCAAATCATCAGCTGAGAACATGATTTTCTGACCCATGTGTGAAACGCAGAGTTCCCCATGTGAAAATAGGACAAATTGCCTCTACAGAAGTATCCCTCTTCCCATTAGAACCCACTGAGGTATCTCCGTGGGCCATAAATCCATGGGGTGGTGGTTGGGCAATAGATATGCTGGGCAAATAGGGAGGATACCATGCACACATGCCCACAAACACACAACACACACATGAGTAGCAGATAATATATCCTCCAGTTGTATGACATTTCCACAGCCTTCCATCCATGGTGAGGGACACTTCCCTTACAGGGTGTTCTGGAGGCAGCTGCTGCAAAAATGTTTCAGGAATCCAGGAGTGTTGCAGAGGCACAGCGTGCCATGCAAATGGATCAGTGTACCCTGAGAGACCCAAATATCTTGGTGGTCTCAGGGCCTCGGGGAGGGGGCTATGCTACATCCCTGCTTTTTTCCATAGGTGGTGAGTGAAGAGATAGTGGAGGGGACATTCTCTCTGCCTCCCCCAAACAAGAGAAGAGAATATAGAGGAAAATCTTCAAACACAACTGTTTATAGTGTCCCATCTCCTACCTGGCTATTACCTGCAGGGGTACAATTTGGCATTTTTTTTTTTTTTGTATCTATAAAGGACATTTTATGCCTTCGGTCTGTGTATTGAACTCCCACTCATATCAGTAAACCTTTCACATGTGGAAAGAGGAAACAATGCAATGCTAAATTAAGATTCTTTTTTTTTAATAAAAGACAATAAATCCTTATCCATGATTTTTTTTATAAAAGGAGAAAATGAAACTTCCAGGATTTCAGATGTTAAATGGTTGAAACATTTCCTATTTAAATGCAAATTTAGCTTTTTTTTTTTAAATGGGATGACAAGTATCTTTGCTCAAAATTCTCAGATAAAATTAATCTGAAATATGGAAGTTTATGTGGATTTGCTTGGTATAATATTTAATAAGATAATCTTGATACATTTTCTTTGATCAATTCATCTTAGTTTTTGATAACTCACCTCTGAAAACACAAGGTATTACACACTTTTAAAACTAAACTGGTTCAGTAAAAAAACTAGGCAGTTTACTCATAGCTATTCTGCTTGTGCCGGAAAATAGCAGATTTTACAAACTCATAATCCACTGCTAGTGTAAAATATAGGACAAAAAATGAGAATTCAAGAGTAGCATTATAATGACCAAAATTCACTATGTGTTTTTTATTATGTCGGAAAAACTCTTTTAAGAAATGGAAATCACTACATTCTATTGATTCAAGCACAGAATCTTCAGACATAAGTCATCAGTGTTGACACTTTCAAATACATAAAACGTGACATCTGCTCCTACAAATGCACTATTCAGGCTGTAAATCATCAAAGAGAAAAACAGTTCAATGTCATTTCAGCCACTGTAAGCTATGGTTTACAAGTGAGATAAAAATAGTCATACTGTCTCTGTGACATCTAAACTATTTTTCTATTGCAGTATTCTGTGTTCTAATTTATCTTTGTGGTTGAACAACACACAATCAATTGTAAGCAACTAGTGTAGTTTGATTTCAGTCAACGGCAATTTTCTCTAGCTTTCTCTATTCCCCCGCCACGACCACCACTACATTGACTTTAAGTGCTCTCCCAAACACTCTCTCAAGTGTAATACTTGGTTGAGAATCTGAAGATTTTAATTCATCGTTGTAAGTATGAAAATATGGGGAAAAGGCATTATCATAATAATTTATATATAATGATTTAGGAATACTTATAAAATCTTGTATAGAATATCATTATATCTGCTTCCATGTTGGTGAAGAATTTATATAGACATAAAGGACTAATTTTGAATAAGGGGACACTTTACCAAGTATTATTATTAAAAAAATCCGTCATTCCTGACCAAAGAAAATAACAATACCAAGTATTTTGATCCCTTCTTGAAAGAAATGTAAAGTAGCCTCCTATGGCTACAGTACTTTGTCAATGTAATTAGTATGCAAACCCATACTCAATTTGCATAAAGTTCTAAAACATTTTTTTCAAATCTTCAATGAATCACTTCATGTAATTGGGAAGTGAGAATAAGACTATCACAAGTGGCATATTTTATTATTAGCATTTAAGAGTCACAACACACATTATAACAAATCTTTTTTGTACATGATAAAGCTAGCTAAGGTGAAGTGTCTTAGTTACTGGTATTAGCATTTTCTGTTGGAGTGAAACATGTCTACGGTCAACACAAACGCAGGGAATATATGCCATTATCATGATAATTTAGGCACTGATCTCACCATGAACATGTGAGCAGACTGCTGAGCCTACTGGAGTCAATGGCACAGCAATAGTGCGAACATGAAAAATGTGCGGCATATCCCCTTCCCATGTAATTTACTGTTTCCTGAAATGTACTTCACCAAGCCTTTTTCTAAGTGGAAGCATCACCTCTCTGTTCATCACAGGAGGGTAGACAAAAGCTGCCAAGCTCGATAGTTATATGTCAGGTAAACATATTTGTGAACTGGCAGAAACACTGAATTTACTTCAGGAATATTCTTGGAAATATACCCACAAACGTGTGCAGTGTGAGGAGCAGTGCATACCCAACATGCTGTCAGGAGTGTCCAGTGTATGAGAAATCATGCTGTCATGTCTGAAGATTACACACTTCCGGCAACTTTGGGCAACAGAATACTCTTCAGGAGCAATGTACATGCTGAAATCCATATCATTTAGTGCCAGCTGTAGATGGCCTCATATGTATATACCACATTTGCAGCCCCTTATTCCTCAGACTATATACTTAGGATTAAGGCTATGTTTTAGTCATGGGTATTTTTAGTAAAAGTCATGGATAGGCCATGGGCAGTAAACAAACATTCACAGGCTGTGACCTGTCCCAGACTTGTATTATATATCTCTGACTAAATCTTCGGTGAGGAAGGAGGCCTGTGGGTGCCATGGGTGCTCAGGGAGGGGTGGCCCTGAGGGCATCGCAGGTGCTGGGGGGGAGGCCCAGGGCCCCTGCTGGTGCTGGGCGGGGGACGGGTGGCAGCGCACAGCCCAAGACCCCCATTGGTGCTGCAGGGGGGAGAAGGGAAAGGTGTTGGTGGAGCTGGCAGGCTCCCTACCTGGCTCCGCGCCTCCCCAGAAGCGGCAGCATTGCTCAGCTCCTAGGTGGAGGCATGGCCAAGCCGTTTGGTGCGCTGCCTCCACCCCGTGTGCTGGCTCCACAGCTCCCATTAGCCAGGAACTGCGGCCAATGGGAGCTGCAGGGGCAGTGCCTGCAGACGGAGGCAGCATGCAGAACCTCCTGGCCAGGCCTCGCTTAGGAGCCAAGGGATGTCACCACTTCCGGGGAGCCCCTCCCCGCAAGGTAGGCACCGCCCAGAGAGATCACCTCCTCCTGTGCTCCAGCCCCCAGCCCACCACTCAAATTCTGATTTTGCTGGGTGATAGGGGGTATGCAGTGGCCTGAGACTGGCCCAGTGCAGCCGCTGTGGCTGGGCCAGGGAATGGCTGCCTGAGTGGCTCAGGCTGCCTCCAGGTCAGCCACACAAGTCACTGCAGAAGTCACGGAGGTCACGGAAAGTCACAGAATCCGTGATTTCCATGATCTCCATGACAAACTCGCAGCCTTACTTATGATCATACAGAATGTTCCACTGCTTTAGTCATGAATATTTGGTATCCAATTCTTATGCATCATGGCATAATGTTGTTTGTATGCCTTCATCAAGAACCCAGCACACTGACTTGGCCTACTTTTCTACATATATATTCTTCCCATGGCTGCAAAAATTTTAGCCCTGGCATGTTATGGGCACTGTGTTTTAGCTGTTCAATTCTCAGTTCTCAAGTTTCTGAAGTTCAGAAATTCAGCAGCTCTGTTCAGTGCTCATCTTATCTGAATGTCTCTCTTACAAAGTATGTGCTTGCAGTTTCACAAAATGTATTGTACTGTCAGCTAAGAAGCCTAGCAAGCTAAGTGAAATTGCAGGCATTTGCAGATAGTCACATAACATAGTCACATAGGACTTGTTTACACGGAGCAACAGTGGACACTATGGGAGTGGTATTTCTGAAGCACACTAACATATTGCACACTGACTCTTGCATGCAGTGCACTGTAATATATTGTTGTTTCAAACTACACTATGTAAAAGTGCATTAGGGAATGCTCAATGCTCATGAGCATGTTCTATGCAGACCAATTAATGTGCAGCATGTTACTGCACTGTAGAAACCACACCCCCATAGTGCACATTGCTGCTCCACGAAGACAAACGCACAGTGAGAAAAATAACATTTCTTCACGTTTACTATATTTCTGCACAGAATTTCTATCTGTTGCATGGATATCACCTTATGTACACACACAAAACATACACAGAACGTATCACTAGTGTGTATATACATGTGTTTACACACACAGACACATACCAAAACAGTTAAGCAGATCACATCTCTATCTTAAATGGGCTATTTTCTTATCAGAGAAAAACTGATCCTCCGCTGAATGCTACCTGCGAAGTACAGTAGTGAGCATTCTCAGGTCCCACTGATATTACTGAAAACTAAGGGAATTCGGCACCGCAGATGGTCTGGCCCACTGGTACATGCACACAACTCATTATCATTAATGGTACTTACAGATGGTAAACTGTAGGAAGGAAAAACCCTTCAATAACACATATTGTGGTTGTTGTGGGTCAGTTCCTGAGCTTATTCACCCAGGCACACTAAAAAGGTGTCCTAATAATTTTAAATCAGACATTTTAAAAACACAAACTCTACCTTCTTCAAAGCAGGTAAGAGGATTTTTAAAACTTTTTGCACTTCCATTGGAAAATTTTACCATGTGTGTTTCTACTTCTGTCTGCACGGCTCACACACACATATTACATACCCTCTTTTAGGAAGGACAGTCCCTATATCTTTTTTAAGTGAATATCTAAGATTTGTCCTATCTGTACCTCCAGAAACTTCTCATAGCTTGATGTATTTCAATAGAGTTAAAAGATCTCCCCCCAACAGTCTCACTAAATGCCCTTATTCAGAATTTCCAAATGTTTCCAAGTATGAGTGCATAAATGGACAATGAAGTGGTAAAATATCTGCCATAAGCAGTGAATTACTTCCTAGACATGGAATTTTGAAAACCTAGTGATCCTGGAAATCTGCCTCTAACACTAGACCTTGAAACTTCAAAAGCACAAAATAATTTTCCTCTTCTGGCTGCAGAATTCATCCTGAACTGTTGCAGACTTCTTTGGCCTATGCCTAATGTGCACATAAAAAAGATCACTGAATTCATACAGCCTGGGGAAAGGGTATTTTTGATGAATAAGGCCCTTCTTTACTTGCAAAGTTAGTTATATAACAAATTCTTCCATACATTAAAGTGAAAGAACATATTATTCTCTATTTTGTTCCACTTGCATCTAGTTTTGAATAGATATTTTTTGTCTGTATAGTCATTTTTGAGAAAATAGACACTTTGTGTATGCATGCACACATTTTCTAGTTTTTATGACACTGGAGTGAAATATATTTTATGATTCTTTAGCATAAAATGTGACAGGCAAAACTCCCATCCCCATCATTAAAAAACAAACAAACACACAAACAAAACAGTGACAAAAGGCCAAGGGTTAGATTGTAAAACCCTCTTCAACTGGTGAGTGCTTACTGACACAAGTAGTCCTACTGAAGTCAGTGAGATTACCTGCATGAGTCTGCTCCCTAACAAGAGTACAGGCTGCATAATTTAGCCCTTGTAAGTTTAGAGTTGAGGGAAAAGGGGAATTGGGAATGAAAAGCAAAAGGCACAGCTGATATAGTTTATCCAGCATTACAAGTTGTCTTCATTATCACCATTTTGTTGCTGCTTTGGGAGACCTATCAAATACCTGCAGAAACTACACGTCAAATTGCTGACTGTGTGACAAGTTCATTAATGTTTAAAAAGGGATGTTTCCTATGCACTTGGAGGAGTACACTGCCTTCATGTTGCACACGGAACTCCCACCGATATTAATGAGAGTTCCACCCATGGAACAAATATAGAATATCCCCCTTAGTTTTCACACCAAAATCTGCAGCTAAGGGAAGATTCTATGTGACATAGAGGATATTAATTGACTAGGGAGCACCTGGGTCAAAACCAAGACACAACTGAAGTAACAGTGTTGGCATCCAGTACAATGGCTAGATAATTTGATTCTGTTACTCCTTGCCTATTCACACCATATTATAAATATTATCACCAGGGCAGTGGAGATTTAGAAGAAAATGTCAATACAATCTCCATTTCTTCTGAGCATGTTCACCCCCATGGTTGGATGGTAGAGGAGATTCATTGTACTATGCTGTATATTTTTCAATAATCCTTTGGTGCATGACCTAAAACATGTTGTGACAATAACAGATACCTGAAGGAGGACTTGGATTTTAAATTCTATAATTACCTATTTGTGTACATGCCAATTGCTCTGTATTTTAAGATTTTTAAAAAATAAATATACTTCTTACACCACTTACTCCCAGCTAAAAGAACATTATAAGGGTTAAAATGTTTATCTTGACAATGGTCCCCTTTAGAATATTTTTCACTTATATAACTTTACTACCATCTGTTGAAACCAGGGGAAGAAATGAAAAAAGTCACAACATGCTGTATTGTCGTAACTACAAGCAGAAAACTGGTTCATTTGTTATTGGAGAGACCAGATAGGTGAGGTGATATCTTTTATTGGACCAACCTCTGATGGTGAGAGAGACAAGCTTTCGAGCTTACACAGAGCTCTTTTTCAGGCCCAAGCTGTAAAACAAGCACAGCCTATTTTGCCTCGTGCTGATTTCAGTTAATGCTATACTTTTATTTGCCCATCATAATCTGGAGAGTGGGAGTGATTTTATGTCCACTGGCTGGTTTCTGGGTCAGTGTGACATGTGCTTTTTGAGAGGTTTGGGTTAGAATGAGGTACCAGTGTTGCTGCTGTACTTGATACAGCATGCTACCGTGCTTCTTAAAACATACGAACATAAGAACGGCTGTACTGGGTCAGACCAATGGTCCATTCATAGATTCATAGACTCTAGGACTGGAAGGGACCTCGAGAGGTCATCGAGTCCAGTCCCCAGCCCTCATGGCAGGACCAAATACTGTCTAGACCATCCCTGATAGACATTTATCTAACCTACTCTTAAATATCGTCAGAGTGGAAGATTCAAACCTCCTAGCCAATTTTAATCCAGTTAGTTCCACACCCTGACAGTTAGGAACCTTTTCCTAATGTCAACCTAAATCTCCCTTGCTGCAGTTTTAAGCCCGTTGCTTCTTGGTTTACTCATTAGAGGCTAAGTGAACAAGTTTTCTCCCTCCTCCTGATGACACCCTTTATCGATACTGAAAACTGCTACCATGTCCCCTCTCAGTCTTCTCTTTCCAATAAATAAACCCATTCTTCTCCGCTTCCTTCATAGGTCACTGTTCTCAGAATTAATCATTCTTGCTGCTCTTCTGTGAAACTCTCCAACTTCTCCACATCTTTCTTGAAATGCGGTGCCCAGAAATGGACATATAACTCCGTTGGGCCTACCAGCGTCGAGTAGGAGCGGAAGAATGACTTCTCGTTCTGTTTACTACCAAACACACCTGTTAATGCATCCCAGAGAATACGTTTGCTTTTTTGCAACCTAGTTATCAACTGTTGCACTCATATTTAGCTTGTGGTCCACTATGACCCTAATCTTTTTGCCATACTCTTTCCTAGACAATCTCTTCATTCTGTATGTGTGAAACTGATTGTTCCTTCCTAAGTGGAGCACTTTGCATTTGTCTTTATTGACCTTCATCCGGTTTACCTCAGACCATTCTCCCAATTTGTCCAGATCATTTGAATTTTGAACCTATCCTCCAATAGCAGTTGCAATCCCCCAGTTCAATCCTTCGTCTTGCAAACTTAATAGCGTACTTTCTATGCCGACATCTAAGTTGTTGATGAAGATATGACAAGAGCCAGTCCCAAAACAGACCCCTGTCGGAACCCACTCTGTTATACCTTTCCAGCAGGATTGGGAGCCATTAATAACTACTCTTGAGTACGGTTATCCAGCCAGTTATGCACCTACCTTATAGGCCCCATTTAACTAGTAGCCCATATCTAGCCCAATATCCTGTCTCAACGTGGCCAATGCCAAGTGCCCCAGAGGGAGTGAACCTAACAGGTAATGATCAAGTGATCTCTCTCCTGCCATCCATCTCCACCCCTCTGACAAACAGAGGCTAGGGATACCATTCCTTACCCCATCCTGGCTAATAGCCATTAATGGACTTAACCTTCATGAATTTGTCTAGCTCTCTTTTAAATCCTGTTATAGTCCTAGCCTTCACAACACAACCTCCTCAGGCAAGAAGTTCCACAGGTTGACTGTGCGCTGTGTGAAGAAGAACTTCTGGTGTTTTCAGTAATCCTAATGTTCTTTCCTTTCCACACTGAAGTGCTCCTATGAGTCTAGGTGAGATTCACATATTTGAACATACTGTGGTGATCAAACATCCACTTTTACTTGCATTCAGCAGTGCCCAGCTGCTAAGGCAATATTAAGCGTTTTCCTCGAAAATTTAAACAGGGGAGGCAAATTTTAGCTTCAGAGGCCTGGTGTTTATGGTTGTTGTCTCCATATTTGTTTCAGATGGGAAGATAAGGGATATCTTACACTTGAGGATACCATGACAACTCTGCTATTAGGTATTGCCAAGTATTTGTCTGCAGGTTGGCTCCCAGTCTCTCTATGGGAGCTGTGTCCACACAACTAAGATTTAATGGCAGCTGGCCAGGCCTGGGAGTGAGCTTATGATTAGTCACTCTAGGGACTGCTCAGTGGACCTAGAGGTCTCCTGTTTTTTTAACAGTAAAAATTCAGGGGTACAGCCAATGGTGGAAGCAGTAACCACATCTGTCTCTGCCATTAAGACTGTCAGCACTCTGATTAGTGGTTTTAATTATCTATTGATCTTATAAGTTTTATGCCTTTGCCCATCACCGTAGTAACTGAGTAAATTCCATGCAAAATGAATAGCAGTATCAAGTCCCTAGCAGACTTCATGGCGTCACTGGCACTTCTCTCTTTTGAGGGTAAATATTCTGCTTAGGGCATGAGGCTGAGGGTTTTTTGTTTGTTTGTTTATTTCATTGTTCTTTTGCTTTTCGGTTGGTTGGATAATCTATTTGATAAATGTCCCTGTATCCATCAAACTCTTACTCATGTAAATTGTGCACACTCATAACTAGCCCCATTGAAATCAACAAGACTACTAGTGTGAGATGGGATTTTCAGTCTTCAGCCTTATAGTGGCAGTCACTTCAGGTTAGAAGTGCTTTGTGATTTCCTTATAACATACCTGCAAAAACAACAAAGCATTTAATGGATGCCTGTTTACCAGTACAGTGAATTGTTCCATAGTCTGTTAAAACTATATTAAAGAGGCATATTTTAAGAGTTTTTGTTTCATCTGAACCCAATTTTGAGTAAGAAGCATTCTTTATTTAATCCAATTTATGTAATCAGACTAAGCAACAAAAATGAAGTCATCTTGTTTCCTTTTGTTGGTTTGGATTACATTATTAAGGGGAAAAGGACATAAAATCAGCACTCTTTTGGGCAATAAATTCAGCTCCAAAGTATAGGGTGACCAGACACCAAGTGTGAAAAATCAGGACAGAGGGTGGGGGGTAATAAAGGAGCTTATATAAGAAAAAGACCCACACATCTGGACTGTCCCTATAAAATTTGGACATCTGGTCACTCTACCAAAGTATGACAACTTGCATGAGTTTTAGTATTTTGTTAGGAGGCATTCCTTATATATTTCCTGTTATCTGCACTATTATTTTATTTTAAAAGTTTTTTTTTTAAATGTAGAAATAAATGGAAAGTAATTTTCAGTTAAAAATCTTATTGTAGGAGACTCATTAGAGAAAAAAGCATACCATCCTCCATTAGTGTTTCTACAACAACTGATATTACACTTTCAGTATTGTCATTACATTATTCTCAGTATCTAGCAATATTTTACTGGATTTTTTTGTGAGAAACTTAAGAAAAACTACAAATAGACTTAGCTATGAAATCTTTGATAAAAAGAAGAGAAACTTCGCTCCCACAGAAAAGTTCTGTAATAATTCTGACACTCTCCAAAGTTAATGTTCAAATATTTCATTATAACACTACTGTGTTCACTTTTCTTCACATCACAGATATTAATGTTTTCTATTTCCTGGCATCCACACTTGTAACAATTCTCATGCTCTTAACTTTTTATTCTTAGTCTTCTGGGAGGAAGGGAAAGCAGAACAGAGATTAATATCACCTAGACTAAAATCTCAAACCAATTGATACCCCCTGGTCAAAGCAATCAAAAAATTATGCAACCATCTAGATTTAATCAAAAATTACTTTATTTAAACAAAAGTGTGTGAAGAATCAGTGAAAAACAACACTGAGTAAAAGAGTGATGACCCTGTGCTATCTTCAATATTCCCATGAGAGCGACATTGACAAATCGACACCAACTAGAGTAGGCCATGTTCCTAAAATTCATTTCACTCTTCTATTTATTTTTTAGGAGTAGTCATTACATGCACCTGGGAAAAAGATGCTGTTATTATGCTTAATGGTTGCACGACATGGCTGAATGATGCTACAGTACTTATCACATTCACAAACATGATGGAAATTAATATTATTATAGATATCAAAAGAAAACAGAACTAATTAAAGAAGTAACTGCAAACAAAGTATATTTAAACTCCTTTCCCCCTCAAAAAAAAACCAAACACCCTAATGAATCCTTTTAATATTAATTAAAGAATTCCTAACAATATATTGGAAAGCTCTCTTGGAGAATTCAGCTTACTGTTTAACAGTTTCTGACTAATTTTATTAACCTGTACATCTGAGAGGATCAACCCCCTCTGGGTTTAATTAGAAGAAAATTCAATTTAAATCTAAATGTCAACAGTGGTTACTAATTATGGCAAGGCCCTGGACCAGACATCTAGTCTGTAATCAGGCAGTTCTCTGGTAACAATTAACAGTTTTTTTCTGTTATGCGTGCATTAGGATTTTTTTAAATAAATATGATTCAGGATGGGACACTGCTAATATTAAGAGCACCTACTGCTAGGTGCAAACATGCAGAAGAGGCTGCCAAATTAAATTACAGAGATTTCTCAAACATATAGATGAATAATAAGCAGCTACAAAACTAGGTCAGGGTCGTGAGCAACAGACCACTGCCCCTCCCCCAACATGCAAAATAAAGATACCCGCTATCTCTGAATAGAAATCATTCTTTTGTTATGCCCTTTGTCAAGAATACATTATTGCAAAATGATATTTATTTCCACAATCTTCACAGCTGTGAGCAGGACTGAATTAATCTTTCCAGAACTGATTTCATTTGCAATTTCATGATTATGATTATAAAATGTAAATGTATTACTTAAAAAAAAGAAATGACAATGAAAGGCAGAAATATAAGAAGGCAGCTCTTTATCTGTTTTGGTTTGGTTTCTTTTGTACTAATGAAATAAACAGCTAACTCTGAAGTAAAAACAAACACTAAAATATATTGCAAAAATCTACAGTAAAATAAAAACTAGGAATACAATGAAAAATTAATCATTTTAAAATGTAACCTGAACAATGAATACGCGATGTTAAGCAAGAAAATTACCAGAACACGCAAAACATTATCAAAACTAGGGTTAGTCATTTAAGCTTTACATCAACTCCCACATTCTCAATGTTAACACTAAACACAGTACTGAAAATGCTGATGTACTACTGAGCATTTTTATTTCATCTTTCAATTTGGTGATAATTTTTTTGTAATTTGTAATTGTCTTCTTCAAACCATTTAATGCTGATGACCTACATATTAAATGAATTAAAATCCATATTTATAAAAACATTTGGTGGAAGTTATTCACTATGATTAGTATTTTATATGTTTAATTTCATTAAGAAAGCTATGTAATTTTTCTAATTAAGCCTCAAACCTGAAATCACTTATGTATATATTTAACTTTAAGCCTGTTCCAGTGACTTCAGCAGACTATTTCACATTCTTAAATTAATCACACTTGTGTTTATAGGCCCCAGTTCAAAATACATAAGTGGGTGCTTAACTTTAATCCCTTGATGATTACCTGTCTGATCATTCCCTTTGAAGCACCTGGCATTGGTCAGTATGGGAAAACAGTATACTGGCCTAGAGGGACTATCAGTATGACCCAATATGGACGTCTTATTTTCTTAAGACATCCCTATTCAGGGAAGCACCTAAGCACATAAAATTATTGTACACATTGCAACCATATTTAAGTGCTTTCCTACATAGGGATGACTTAGGCACCTGCTTAAATGCTTTTGCGCAATGGGGCCTAAGGCGAGATTTTTAAAGGTATTTAGGTTCTTAGGGGATTTTAAAAAGCATGTAGGAGCCTAACATGCATCGATTTCCATGGGAGTTAGGTGCCACGGTAATTTGAAAATCCCATTGGGAACCTGAAAACCTTTAAAAATTTGACCCTAAGTGTTTTTCTGAAGAGGGAAGGGATTACGCATATACTTAAGTATATTGCAGAATCTGGGCCTTAAATTCTATAATGAGTCACTGCGGGGAACATTTTTAAAATATAGCACTAGAAACTGTGCAAGAAGATTTAGAATTAATGCTTGCTTTCATTTAAAAACATAGAACTGCATACATTGAGTATATAATGTATGAATTGGGTCTAACGATATGATTTGCACACACAAATGCATGTTTGTTCATGTTGATAGCTCTGCAAAGTAATTTCAGAAGCCAGTTTGAAAACATCTCTCTTAATGTATAGGGCAAGTTACATATGTATTTTTAAAATTGTTGTTAAAAATTAAATTTTTATTGTGAGATACTGATGTTCCTGTTCACATGTACTAGACATGTCCTAATTTAGTTAACCATAGTTTGTTTGCACTGTTAACTTCCTTTCACTTTCTTCTCCAGCCTAGAGTTTAGCAAGTAGGCACTTCTGGGCTAGTCATAGTACTAACACCTATAAGGGCAGCAGGCATCTTCTGCTTTGGAACACTCCACATTTCTCCTCTGCGAGGCAAGAAAGGGAGAGGGCTTTGCTTTCTAATAAGTAATCACTGGACCTATGATGCAGCACTTTGCAATAAGACTTTTAATGAGTCAGCCATAGTAATAAGCATGTTACTTAACATTCTGAAATGGCATAAGAACTCTAAACGTAACTGAGAATTTCTAATTTCTATGATACCCTACCCGTGTTTATATTTCCCAATATAGATATCATTTTATGAAGAAATTCCATTTTATAAGTCAGAGACCCCAGGGTTGATTATTATACTTCTTGGGTGGTTAAATTCACTCATCCTTTAGCCTCATGCCTTACAACAGTACCTGTGGCTTGTAATAATCACCCACAAATGCTCTGCTAGCTGTGCCTCATTGATTATAATGCTTTTTGGTGAAATCTTGGCCCCAGTGGAGACAATCTGAGTCTTGCTTTTGATTTCAAAGAGGTCCGAGTTTCACCCTTTGTGCTTCTTGAAATTTTACTTCGTTTTAGTTCCCTTTGTGTTTCTCTCTAATGGTACTCAATAAAATTATAGACTGAGGTTTTAATAAATAATAATTTAATACTTGTTATGTGCTCAACATCTCGACATTAATACATTTCCTTAAATCACAAATTCAAAAAAATAAAATAGTAACTTTTTTTTACTGTGTACTGTATAAAGCATTTCTTATACAATTATTAAACCACAATCAATGTGTTAATTTTTTGTCTTCAGTAGCAAATCAAGCACAGGTGTGTCTAACTATTTCCCTGTCCCTAAAAAAAGTATACTTATTTTCCATGTTCAACTGAAGTTTTAGTTGAGATCTTTTGATAACACCAAAAAGGAAGTTCTTTCAACAACAGCTCAATAATAAGGTGAATGGAAAAACGGTTGGTTTCCTTCTGTCTCAGCTGTTTACCTTAATCTGTTTTAAGTAAAAAACAGAAAGAAAGTATACTCTTCATTACATAACCACAAAGTTAAACAAACAAAAGTACAAAACACTGTTTTGTTCATGGATGAGATTCCACAACTGTGACTTTCCTAATTAATCCTACTTTCCCATTCAAGACCAAGAGCTTTAAATTAGCATCTACAGGGGAGGGTGCTAAGACATAGAACTCGGACTCAAAGTAGACTCAAGGTAGCACAAATGTAAAAAATAAAGGCATTGAGCACAGTTGCCAACTTTCATGCAGTAAATAAGCACCATGACTTTCACAATAAGCCAAAAATCAAGCTAATCCCATTTCAAAACGAGGCCAAAACAAGCCAATCCCTAAGAACCCCAAACACTCTATGTGACCAGATCCCCCCAGCGTGCAGTCTGGGACTGTGGTGGGCCCACTGTGCACCCCTGACTCTCCCCCCACCTTGCCCCTGCTTGCACCTTGTCCCTGCTTGCTCCTCCTTGCCCTGCTTGCTGGGAGCCAATCAAAAAAAAGTAGCAAAAAGTTACAACAAGCACCAAGCTACAAGCCAAACAAGCAACAACCCATAAACTAGCCAACAAACAACTCACAAGCCAATTAAACTAAAAGCAAGCCCAATTTCTGCGTTTTTTTCCACGGGTTTGGCATGTCTGGCATTGAGGGATATAAAAAGAATATATTCTTCAGCTGCTTATATACTAATGCTAGAAGCCTGCCTAATAAACAAGAGGAATTGGAAATACTCCTTTATGAAAAGAAATGTGATATGATCAAATGGAAACCTGGTGGGACGACCAAAATGTTAAAATCACTCAGTGCACTCTGTTTGGGAAAGTTAAACAGAAAGGTAGGCAGGAGGGCACTCTGCATTAAAGATACCATGAGATGCTTTAGATTGATCAACAATTCAGAAAGACTGGGCTTTGAACACTCATGGATCTATATGTGACAAGATATGTGCCTGATGTGGGTCTGCTTTGGATACTAAAACAGACAAGAAAACAGAATAAGCAATTCCTTAAACATCTATCACTTGTAGGAAAAAAATGTTATTACCATGGGGATTTCATTGGACGTCTCATGCTCCTACTGGTAAAACATCCTTGGCATTTTTAAAAATTATAGATAACTTTCTAACACAAGAAGTATTGCAACCAATTTGAGGTAATTCTATACTAGAGCTCATTCTGATGGATAAAGATGAAATGATCTCTCAGTAAAAACTGATGTTTACCTAGGTGCAAGTGATCACAATTTGATTTCATTTACTATGTGCAAACAAAAAATAGTCTCAATCTATGTGGGGTGGGGGTGGGGGTGTGTATAAATGATAGAAAATATTTGGTGTTTTTAAAAGGCCCATTTCTCAAACCAATTCTGAAAACAATTAAGAGCGAATTTGAGTGGAAGGAATTATTTAGACATAAAAATGTGATGATAGTGGGGAATTGTTCTATGTCCAAAAATATACAGTTCTGCAGTCATGAAAGGAGATTGCTTTGATAAAATAAAAACATCCCGGTAAAGAGTGTGCTGAAGGCAGCAATTTAATATAAATATATATATAACAAATGGGAAAATGGGGAAGTCGGTTGCAATGAATACAAATTGGCAGTTAGGAAATACAGACAATTGATGACAGCAGCTCAAGTTATGAGAGAAAAGATCTACCGCCAGTAGGATTAAGGAGAAGAAGGAATTATTTAAATAAAATCAGGAACAAACATAATCCAGACAAAGATGGTCAAATTATAAATCATGATGCAGAAGAGGCAGGAATATTTTTGTTCTGTACTGGGAAAGAAGCAAGATGATGTATTGATACCTTACAATGATAAATAAATACCTACGATTCCTACAGTAACCCATGATTATACTAACCAGAAGCTAGTTAAGTTAAACATTTTGTAATCAACTTGTTCCCAGGAATATTAAAAGAACTGGTGGAGGAGTTCTCTGAACCACTAAGGTTGAATTTTAGCAAACCTGGGAACACTGGGGAAGTTCCAGATGACTATAAAAAAAACTAAAAATGTGCCAATATTTAAAAAGAGATAAACTATATGACCTGGGAAACAGCCTGACACCAAACCTGGGCAAAAGAACGAAAAGTGATATGGGATGTAATCAGTAAAAATGTAAGAGATAGTTGCATAATTAATGGTAACCCACATGGTTTTATGGAAAATAAGTTCTCACAACAACAAACTAAATGACTAAATGAAACATAGCCCATGTTAAAAGCTGCTTAACCGACAGATCACAAAAGGTAACTGTAAGTGGGAAAGTGTCATCTAATGAGTTGGTTCTAGTGGCTTCCCACAGGGATCTGTTCTCAGGCCAATGCTTTTCAAGAGCTTTATCAATAGTCTGGAACATTTGCAGATAAACATCATAACTGGTGGACAGGTAAATTATATAGACCCACCTGGGTCACTCCGTAACAGAGACTCATTTGAACACCACACATTTTAAGAGTCAAATGCAAGGACATCTAGGACCAAAGAATATAGGTCACACTTATAAAAGGGGGATTTTATTCTGGCAAGAAGTTACTATGGAAAGGACTTCTGAGTCATAGCAGATAACCATTTGAACACGAACTGCCAGTGTAATGCTATAGCTAAGAAGGTGAACTCAATCCTTGCATAAATAAGCAGAAGAATATCAAGTAGGAATGGGGAGATGTTATTACAGCATTACTGAGACTATTACTAGAATATTGTGTCCTGTTCTGGTCAGAGGCTACTCAAGACAATCTGCCATTCCAGTCAAAACTTCACGGTGCCACCGTCCCTCCTTTCTCCTGACAAACTTTAAAGCCAGAAGAGACTAAACGATTATTTAGTCTGACCATCTACACACCACAGGCCACAAAACCTCACCCACCCATTCCTGTAATAGGCCCACAACCTCTGGCTGAGTTACTGAAGTCCTCAAATCTTGATTTTAAGACTTCAAATTACAAAGAATTCATCATTTATTACTTCAAACCAGCAAATGACCCGTGCCCCACACTGAAGAAGGTGTCAAAAAATCCCAGGGGAGTAAATTTGGCCTGACTGCCCCTCCATCATGATGGAGGGGTGGCCAGGCCGAATTTGAGTGGCCTTGTGACCTGATGCACAGACTGATGGAGGGATGGCCAGGCCAAATTTGAGTCAGTGGCATCATGACCCACTACACTGGGCAGCCAGGCCAAATTAGAATGCTGTTGCGACCTTGTTAATGGGGTCACAATGCCACTCAAATTTGGCCAGCCACCCTTCTGTCATGATGGCAAGGGGGGCTGGGCCAAACCTGCTGTCCTAGGCAGCTGCCCAGAAATCTGCTATCCTAAGCAACTGCCTTGTTCGTCTATAGTTAGAATGGCTTCTGTGTCTGGTGTCCACACTTCAAAAAGGAAGCTGAAAAACTGGAAAGGGTTCAGAAAAAGAGCTTCAAGAATGATTCAATGTCTGCAAAGCATGCCTGATAACAAAACACCACAGAAGCTCAATCTGTTTAGCTTATCCAAGAGGAGGTTAAGAGGTGACTTGGTCACAGTCTACGAGAACCTACATAGGAAAGGAATTTTTGAAAGTAGATGGCCTTAATCTACCAGAAAAAGGCATCCAGAGATCCAGTGGTTAGAAGCTGCAACTAGATATATTCAGATGAGATAAAAAGCCCAAATTTTTAAGTGACGATAATTAATCACTGAAACAACTTGCTGACGGATGTGATGGACTCACTATCACTTGAAATCTTTAAAGACTGGATATTTTTCTGAAGGATATGCTAAGCAGAAGTTACTGGGTGAGGTTCTTTGACCTGTGTTACACACAAGGTCAAATTAGATTTTCATAATGGTCCCATCTGACCTTTGAATAAGGCAAGTTTGTTACAGAGATCCTCATGAAAGGGATCATCCTTTATGTACGGTGATATATAGGATTTTATCCTGCACTCCTTACTCAGACAAAACTCACATTGATGTTTTCAAGAATTTTGCCAAATAGAAAGAAAATCCTCCACTGGTGTAAATCAGCAAAGCTAAAGAGCCAGGCTCGGGCTGTACAGATTCATGGTCTGAACTCTGGAGGCCCACAAGGGTTGCCAGGTGTCCAGTTTTCAACCTAAATGCCCAGTCAAAAAGGGACCCTGGCAGCTCTGTTCAGCACAGCCATTACAAGTCCGCTCAGTAGTGCAGTGGGGCTAAGGCAGGCTTCATGCCTGCCCTGGCTCCGTGCAGCTCCTGGAAGTGGTCGGCATGTCCCTGTGGCCCCTAGGCGTAAGGGCAGCCAGGGAAGCTCCACACACTGCCCTGCCCCGAGCGCCGGCTCCACAGCTCCCATTGGCCAGGAACTGCATACAATGGGAGCTGCCGGGGCAGCGCCTGCGGCCAGGGCCAGCACACAGAGACTCTCTGGCTGCCCCTGAACCTAGGGGCCACAGGGACATGCCGGCTACTTCAGGAAGTGCCTGAGGTAAGCATCTCCCCGAGCCCCCACCCCGAACCCTCTCCTGCACCTTAACTCCATCCCAGAACCCTCATCCCTCACCCTCTCCCGCGCCCCAACCCACTGCCCCAGCCCTGAATCTCCCACACACAACTCCCTCCCCTACCCCAACCACCTACCCAGCCCAGTGAAAATGAGCGAGGGTGGGGGAGAGTGAGTGATGGATGGAGGGGGGATGGAGTGGAGCAGGGCCAGGGCAGGGATGAGGCAAGGATGTTCGGTTTTCTGCAATCAGAAAGTTGGCAACCCTAAGGCCCACAGTTCAATCACTACTGTTTGCCACAATGGTGCTCATCATAGAAGCTCTACTAGCAGTCCCTTTCCGATATAAACAATAAATCTGTTAACTTAAATGCCTTTCACTGTTTGAAACTGTGGAGGTATCACATGAGGAGAGACATGCACCCTAAAGCCCCACTCCTGCAAACACTTGCTCATGAAAATAGCCCACTGTTTTCAATAAGATGACTCACATAGTCCAAGTTAAGTACACGAATTAAATGTTTGTGGAATTGGGGCCTAAGAAACTTAGCACCCAAATAATTTCTTCATAGATTCAAATCAGCAACTTAAACTTCACCCAGAAATCAATTTAGTCCCCAGAGAAGACCACAGTACCTGTAGCGATCTTTACAAAACACTATTTGATAAGTAGCAATTTGCATTCTGAACCAGTTGCAATCTGCACCGGCTACAATTTCCAAATGGGTTTTACAGTGTCTGGAGGGCACTACGCTACCCAACCTTAAAGTGACAAAGACATGAAGTAAAATTATGAGGTACACACCCAAAAGAAAAATTGCGCCTTTCTTCTTGGCGCATCTGGTAAAAAGAGCCCTTGAGAAAACACTGCTCTGTTGTCACCCAGAAGCAGGGCCACCTGGCGGGCGGAGGGCTAGTGGGGCAATTTGCCCCGGGCCCCACAGGGGCCCCCATGAGAGTTTTTCGGAGCCCCTGGAGGGGCGTCCTTCACTCGCTCCAGGGGCCTCAGAAAACTCTTGCGGGACCTGGGCCCCCAGAGCTTCTTCCGCTCCGGGTCTTCGGCGGCAATTTGGCAGCAGGGGGTCCTTCCGCTTCGGGACCCGCTGCCGAAGTGCCCCGAAGACCTGCGGCGGGGGGTACTTCCGCCCCGAGACCTGCCACTGAAGTGCTGGGTCTTCGGCGGCAATTTGGCAGGGGGAGCCCTGAATCCTCTGGGCAGCCCTGCCCAGAAGCAGCTGCAGAGTCAAAATGAGCCACAGTTTGCAAGCCTCAGTGATAAATAATGGGTCTATCTCCTCAACTGAAGGAGCTGAAAAACTCTACCATTTTTTCCTGTTTGCTGCACTCAGTCAAAAAGTGTTACTTTAATCATATATGTATTGAATCACAGCCAGTAGCTCCCAGTTTCAGTCCTAATCTCTTGCCCTGTGATAAAAACAATAGTAATATGATACTTAGCTCTTATATAGCACTTTTCATTCATGGATCTCCAAGCACTAGGTGCTATAGAAAACTCAAAGAAAGGCAGATAGGTAAAACATTCCATTCCATTGCCCAGATTTAGCATTTGTCATTCGTGATGCCATATAATATATTTTATATAGCTGCAAAAATTATAATAGGTTCTAAATAGTGCCATGTCTCATTTTGTCCTAGTTTTTTTAATATGCTGATATCAGAAACACACAGCTTTAATATTTATGTTTTTAAACAAAATTGAAATTGCTGTGGAGTTTCCAGTTCAGGAACTACCTAGAGATTATTACAATAACAAGAAAAAACAATATGTTGCACAATCCTGACCTTTTAAAATGTTCTCTAATATATCATGTAAAAAAAAAGTGCAGTGTTAAATAAGAAATTTGTTAGCCTTCAGCTCAGAGGCAGGTTTATTAGCAAACAGTTAAGTGGAACAAAAAATCTATAACCCTGATCTTATTGAAATAATTACAGAACCTTTAATGTCCCACTAGGCATACACAGAGAAAAAGATGGAGCACACAGAAAAAGAGTACAGTAATGAAAACAGACAGAAATAGGCCACTCATCCTACCTTTTACTTAGTGCATACAAACCACTGTCAAAAATATAAGACAACATAAAAATGATTGCCTGCCCAAAAAAGATTTAAAATTTTCTTTTCACTTTGCTAAATTTTAGAAATGTGCATAGCAAAAATAAAATCTAAAATTCAAGTTCAGAATAAGTAAATATTTTATCCTTTATGTGTCTGTGTGATATAATATGTACAATTATTAATAGGCATATGTGATGTTAAAATTACATTGAGGTTTAAAACCACAACAATCTCAACAAATACAAATTTGGTATATTGTGTATCCTATATGTTTTATGGTGTATATTAAAAAAAAGCACATTAAACTACTCTCCATATGTAACTAGAGAAACAGGAACAGAAAATATTGCGTGTATACAGATACTATGGTGAAATACAACAGATTAGATAAATGGATACACAGATTAGACAGAACAGTGTGGTCATGTTAATGATGCTGTCAACACCTTTTCTTTTGCATTTCTTGACTTATTTGGTCTTTGTGCAATTGTGCAGCTCTGCCATGAGTCCCTAGTGAGGAGCAGCAAATTGCTGTGCATCTCCTGGTGAAGACTGTGAGTCACAATCTACATCTTGATGCCACCGTTCTATAGGTAAGTACTCTGACCCAGGCCTACCTACATCTGGAGCAGCATACGTCCCCTGGTGTAGGTGTGCTAGCCTATACGTTGGAAGAGACAGAGTAAAGGTTCTGCCCCCTTTTCCGACCCTCCCCAACTGGACACAGCAGCTTTGTGGAAGGGACAAAGCAGCTATGTGGAGCTTGCTCTCCTCCTTGTGCTGAAACTCATGGTACAAAAGGTCATTATAAAGGAATAAGGAAGCACCGTATGCCCTTTCCTCCCTTGCATGTCATACAAGCCATGCCACTAAGGATATGTCTACACTGCAATTAAATACTCCTGGGGGAATTCTGCGCCACTGTGCATGCGTAGAATTCATGTGTCCTCTTTCCACAGAAAATACACTGTTGGAAAGGTGCTGCAGTTACATCTTATGCCCACCAGGTGGTGCAGGGCCATGGGTGGGTGCAGAGCCACATGGGGGCGGGTGGTGGTTGAGTGGGCAAACGGGACCACATGGGGAAAGGGGGAGGGGTGCAGGGCCACATGGGGATGGGGGGGAGGAGAAGGGATGGCTGAGTGAGGGTGCAGGGACACAAGGGAGGAGGAGTGGCTGAATGGGGATGCAAGGACACATGAGGACACGGGCAAACATGCCTTACTGAATGGGAGAGGCTAGGGGTCAGCTAGTGTCTCCATGGAGGAGGCTCCCTAACAATCTCTCCCTGTCCAAAAAAACCCTGTTCCATACGTCTCCCTCCACACCCAACAACCCTCCAACTTCATGCCTAGACTCCTTCCCAGCAATTATTTCCCTCCCCCTCAGCTCCTCCATTATCCCTGACTCCCCCAAGCTTTTGCACTGCTTCTGAGGGGTGTGGAAAATACATTTCTGGATTGTAGTTTAAATGTATTGTTACTCACAGATCTATATTAATATGCCTAGTAAGGAATCATTTGTCAAAAAACATTTCCTGAATCTTTTTTTGTTGTTGTCTGTATTGTTAACAGACACATTTGCTGTCAGGTATTTTTAAATAATTTACCAAAATAATTGAAGCTTGAATAATTATATTGTGTTATTTGGACAAATATAATATGTAGAATTTTCCAGAGTTTTTAAATATTGTGTGCAGAATTTTTAATTTTTTGATGCATAATTCCTCCAGGAGTAAACTAGACACCTGCGGCTGGCCCATGCCAGCTGACTCAGGCTTGCAGAGCTCCAGGTAAGAAACTGTTTAATTTAGGGGTAGACATTCAAGCTAGGGCTGGAGCCTGGGCTTTAGGAACCATGAGGGGGGAGGGTCGCAGAGCTCTTGAGCTCTACACCACAATTAAACTTTGCCTGAGCCATGGAGTTCGAGTCAGCTAGCATACATGTCTAATTGCAGTGTAGACATACCCTGTGTGGCCCCCAAAGTTGCATTGATTTCCGATTCTTTAATTTAACAGCCTCAGTTAGGCTTTGACATTTACTGAAGTCAACCTATGGTAATCCCTCCAACTGTGGTTCACAGAGATGAATGGGATAGGGGAGCGTTAAATTCCTATGCCGTCTGACTATTGTGTATGTGGCTGGAGACAGTTTTCTATAACATGGATTTACAGAACAGCAAAACATTGGCCTACATAGTAATAAATGTATCTTCAAAAGAGAAGAGAAGAATAAGGAATTTTTTTAAGTGAAAGATAAAATAGTCAGAATATGTGACAGAACTGCAAGCAGACCCTAAAAATCTTAGGATCTGTGAATCCCTCCCCGCATATGAATAAATTTATCCCTTCCCTTAAGGTTGGTTTGTTTGTATTTGGAAGGATCTTGCTACATGTCTTTCAATGAAATTCTAGCAATCTTCACATGAAAATTGACTAAGCAACAGTGATGTGTCTGTCAGGGTAAGGATAGATAATTTTTCATTATGATGTCACAGAGTGAAGGGTTCTTTAGGTTCTGCTATCCCAGAAAATGTTGTTAAACAAGCTCAAAAACAATAACTTGATTTTTTAAAAATTATTTCTGATCAAACTATGCAAAATTACAACTCCTTAATGAGGTATATACCCATGCCAAGAACCAAGTTTAAATAATTTTGTTTAAATAATTTTTTCAATAAGTGTGATTAGAATTTTTAGTTAGTTTTACATTAGGAAAGGTGTCACATCCATAACTCAAACTCGCTGGAGGGTTTTTGTCTAAGCTCTCCAAAAAGCTCGGATTTGTGCAGACACAAAAAATAGAACCATTAAACTGATAACCTGAATATTTCAGAAAGCTATATGTGAAAATCAGAGAATTATTCTAGAGGCTGCCCTTCATCCCTAAATAGAGAGGACATGACTAGTTTCCTTTATTATATAGACTGGTGGCCAGATGGTTATTTATACTACAGCCCTTTTACATCACTCTGGCAGGTGTGAGTGGGCCTTAAAGTGCATATAAATGTAAGTTTATACCCTTTTTAAACCCCTTTACAGTTGTTACATAGAGTGAGTGATGTAAAGAGGGCTTAGTGTAAATGAGAATTAGGCCATATACCGAGAGAGAGAGAGAGAGAGAGAGAGAGAGAGAGAGAGCATGTGCACACATATTCTGTAAAAATGATCTGTAAAAATAGGTGAATACTACAAAATACCAAAAAGGAATTATCATAAACTCTTTGATATACTAGCTGCATGATACTGTTAGGCTGACTGGGCAGTAATGTTATTATATTCAACCTAGCTAAAACATCTTAAAATTGACTTTCATATGAAAATGCTCTTCTCTCTTTCAATTCATTTATGGTGATATGACAAATCTTACTGTCCATTGCATTTTTATACTTATAATAGCAGCCAGAACATAAGCTTTCAAATATAATATTCCATGGATACATTCAGAACTTGAGTAATCTCTTGTCCTTTAACAGGAATAAATAAATGAATACAATGTGCCTGCTCTAAAGTAATTTGACTTCATACATTCTGAAAAGTTTATAACCTGTTTGGTAATATTACTTTCTAGGAGATATTATACCCACCTTGATACTAAGGAAGAAACCAAATCAAACACTTAATAAATTTCAGACATTGCTATGAGGCTTCAGTACACAACAGTCCTATTAAAAGATCAATAAGAGTGTACTAACAAAGGGTCATCGTGTTATTTGGTTTAAAAATGTGTTTACGCTGAATGTTTTAAACAATTCTCTGTGCTAGATAAGGACAGCAGAATTTCCACTGTGCCGTGCCCTTCAACAATAATGGATTTGTTTCTGTGGTTTTGAAGGAGAATGGAGTTTCCAAATATGTACTAACAACAAATAAAAACAAATTTTAAGTGATATAGCCTTGGTTTATCCCCATTCATGGAGGGAGGGAGGTTCTGTTCAAAATTGGAGGAAGGTAGGTTGTGTTGGGACTCCTCCCCCACCCCTCAAAAAAAAAAAAATGCTTCCGAGGCTATGTCTATACTACCACTTATGTCAGAAAAACTTAAGTCACTCAGCAATGTGAATATTCCAATCCCCAAGAAACATAAGTTACACTGGTATAAGCATCGGTGTGCCCAGCATTAAGTTTGTAGGAAAAGCTCTCTCCCATTGGGATAGAGCGACTAGATCTTACAGCAGTGCAGTTGCATCAGTACAGCTGCACCGCTGCAAGCTCTCTAGCGTCGACATGGCCTGACAGAGGAGAAGATTTTTAAATGGTGACTGATGCACTATAGAAGCATTAGCAGCCAGGACAACCTGAGTTAAGTCTTGAATCAGCTCTTGCTACCCTGGCAACACGACCTCTCCAGCTACCACTGCTCATCTGGGGAGCAGCTTGAGACCCTCAAGCAGAGTTGCAGGTTCTGGGAACAAATGCACTATAACTCCTTTCTTGTCACCAGGGGCCCTGAATCTTGAGTTATGTTAGCATAAGACAGTGTAACCCAAGACTTAATCAAGCCATATTGTTATTCAATTAACTATATACACTGTTTAACAAGTTTTAGTTCATACAGGCCTTCCTACTTATTGCACTCCATGTCCAAAGCTCAGCCATCTTAGCATCTGAGAACTAGTAGCAGCCTCAAAAAAATGATACGACACGTTACTACTCAACCCTCAGTAAAGAAGAGGAGATAGTGGAAAATGCAGGTCAGAAATATAAAATACCATTGCATATCTTTATTAGAAGACTCTCCCAGAGAAGAACTTTGCAATGGTCTCTCATACATCCATCATTTTATAGCAAAACACCACACCAAAAAGTCTCACCCAGTACAGAACCATCACCCAACCCCAATAATGCAGGCAAGAATCTGTGCCCAGTCCACAATCATTTTAAGATTGTTGTTAAGATTGTTCCCACAGGTTATTTTTATGTTGTGGCTTAACAGCTTGTTTGAGAAGGGGCGTATTGGATTGTTTCAACAGTCTGGAGTGATGATTCCACTACTTTTCACTGCAGACTGATGATATAGATACATCAGGACAGGATCTGCCATCACTTACACTGGTTTTACATCGCTGTGATTCCACTAGCTTTAATGGAGATATTCTGGAATTATGCTGGGCCAAGTCTCACACATCTAGCATGACACTCACTTATTTGCAGTCCTGCAGCCCACCCTAATCCTCATGCATCTAGCTGGGCTGCAGGGATGGGCCTGCAACAGCCTCTCCTGGATTCTGGGGCTCCTTTGATGCCTCTCTGCAGGCAGCCAGGAGGTCTCTATCTTTACCTTTTCTCTGATTCTTTTGCTGGATCTGCATGGGGGAGGAGAAGGCAACAGTAGCAAACAGCAAGACGCTGAACAATAGTCCCAGACACCCCTACCCAGCAGCCAGCTGTCCCCGGACTTTTTAACCTCCAGAACTCACCTAGCTAACTATTGTTGAACGGCCAGATGACCCAGAACCAACCCATTTGAACATTGCACATACACCAATATATCCCTGCACTCCCAGACACCCCCATGCACCCATTCACCTACCCCATCACAGCTGCTGAGATCTGTGCAGTAACATATTTCTATCAATACTTTTACAACCACTTCTGGGCCACTCTACACTGCCAGTGTGGTGTAAAAGTTCTTAGAATAAATGAGAATCTGACCCATAGTGTAATTTAATAATACATATTAGTTCATCTACACTATATTAAACAACGAGATGGCCAAAGACAGGGACCTGTTTGTGTGTATGGGACGGATGCTCTTGCATAAATGATTACTTTTGTAAAGAATAACATGAAGAAGTTTACTAAGTACAAGTAGCCTAGTGACCACACAAACAAACTGAAAAACAACTGATGTTAGTATGAATTTGGATTTCAATATTTGCTAAGTATCCAACTGTTTAGGATGGCAAAGTATGGTCTAATGTGGTTGCTGCCAGAAACCACCAATTTCGGAGCAAGTTGCTACCATTTTTAGGAGCACACAGAAAAACAAATGTAGATACCCTGTAAATACAGAGATCTATAAATTCTGGAGAATGGCATCCTACGAGTGGAGCTGAAATTTGGTACAAAAGCTGCTATTATTAAAATGTCACAAGAAGATACTATAGAAAATAAAAGTCAAAATATTCCTTGATAAATTATAGATCACTATTCTGACACTGAAAAAACTTGCATATTTATAGCTGATAGATTGGCACATCTGCTCTAGATATCAAAAGGCTTTGAAAAGACTGTCATTATATTTAAATTGTATAGTAAAACTTCTGAAATATATTAAAAACAGCAATGTTCATAATTCTTAAGACTGTTGAAACATGTATGTTCAGATGCTTTCTTGCCTGCTGGCATGAAAACGAAGGTAGACCCTATAACCTTGTTATAGTGTAAAGTCCTATGAGCCATGAAAAAATTCAAACTGCATCAGTAAATTCAGTACAACACAGGGAGTATTTTTCCCAGGTGCATACTTGAAATATGAGATACACGTTGCACCACCTTAAACTATACATTATCCTTAACTCACTTTTATATTTTTTAGAAATGATGTAATTGTGAAATGGGCTCTCTCTGAAATTAAAAATGGCAGGAAATAGATGGTGAGGAATGAGTTTAGTATAAACAGCTTAGCCCTAGTTTGTGAATTTTTTGTCAAAGCCTATGGTGAAGCCCGTGGATCTATTACTTCGATAGGAAACCATATCTGTGATCAGTCATATTTCAGTATTTCAACGCAAGACCGGGGAAAACTTTGGCAAATCTAACTGTTTTTATCTTTGAGTTTTTTTGAACTTGAAACTCTAGGCGAAATTCAAGGAATTAACTGAAACCTTAAGAAATAGCTTCCTTAATTCTTTGCAAACCAACCCATCTGCACAGGTCTAGGTATGACATACTCTGTAACAAAGAGTTAGCAAAATTCCAGTTTGGGAATTACTACTTACCTGTGTAGTAACACCCCATAGTTTCAATTTAAAGTCTTCTTCCTTTTCTGTCCTAAAACATTGTGTAGTATTGTTATTCACTATTATAAATTGCTACATTTCACCCGAAGGATTGCTATTCTTCTGTGATGGATGAAGTGATTCATGCTTTCATTATATGTGAAGTGATTCATTCATTTCCAAAGAGTGAAACACGCTGGAACTTTCATTATAAGCCCCTGCTTTCACATGCTCGTAACTTTTGTGAAAATTTCTCATTTAGTCTGAAATTTTCCATGCTGGGTCTCAGCCCTGTCTCTGGAAAGTTTGAGAGACAATCACTTTAGCTGTTTGAGTCATATTAAGACTCTTTAGCTCAATAACTAAAAGAAAAGAAAAAAATCTCTGTAAAATCTGCATGTAAATAATGAGGAGTGTTAGGTGTGGGGTAAAAAATATAAACATTAATTTAAAAAAAAAAGACTGAAAAAGGACAGATGAACCTGCTGGATTTTATTATTTTTATTTTTCATTTATAGAAGTAAATGTAACCAACTTCTATATCTGAATATGAGTGAATTAAAGATATAAGGAGAACCTTGTTCCAGATGTCTAGCTGAGCTGGTGTACTATGTAGTCAATGTTGAGAAGGATGTAAGGTGTTTTAAATCACTCTCTGCTGCAATGGCAATTACATATTGCCAGAGACAAAGCAAAGCAGTCAAATAAGTCAGGGTGAAGATTTGGCCCCTGAAGTTTTGCATTGTCTGACTTTCTGTTAAAATATGTACCTTTAAAAAAAAGAATCTAAAAGTTTAAATGATAGTTTTTAGCACTGGATTGATCCAAACTTAGTTTTAGTAACATGAGCAAACACTCCCACACCCAGGGTCTACAACAAATCCTCCAAATTCATATGTTTCTTTATCTTAATTTTGTAGTTAAAAACCATCTCTATTTGAAAACCAGAAGAGAAAGGCTACTTACTTTAATCCACTGCATAAACATGACATGTTAAAAAAAAAGTCTTCAGAAATGTCCTCTCATGTAGCCAGAGACTGCCATATAGTTCTTTATAAATCAGTATGAATAACCTGAATTGCACCAGAAATAAAAGGGTCAGGGCAGTTCAGGGAGAACTGATGTAACAGGTTCCCTGTGGCTTATACTACCTAGCAAGAAGGCAGTCTCAGTGTGTACCAGATGCATCTGCCTAGTGGTCTTGCAAGGTAGCTCCAGTAGAGTGCATTGTAATAATCTAATTTGAAAGTCCAAAAGGAATGAATTATTGTGGACAGTCAATGATGAGTCTCAGCCAGCTCACTCACATCCAAATTCCAATCACAACCATCTGCTACTACAAGTCCAGTGTTTTCTCCATGGCATAGACAGGCCTAAGACTAACTGAAAGGGAAGGAAACAATCTGAAGATCCCCCAGTCGATTTACAAAAGACTACCTAATAATCTTCACCAAAAAGGTAATTTTAGGGGATGGGTGATAAGTAGCAAGACTGCTAGTGCCAAGACAAGTTTTCATGAGAAACTGCTATTTGAGGAACTTCATCCTTACCAAAAACCTCAATCAACAGTGCTTCTCCGAAGCAACATTCATTTACAGGAAGCACAGAATAAATCTATGCATCTATAACCACTAATTTCTTTAACGTATCAATAAACACTTTGTAAAAGTAGGTCATTTTAAGATAATTACAAACACTATTGATTTTGTATTAGAAGCCAGTAACGTAAATGTCCCCACTATGTCTTTAGAAAAGCTGACATTACAAATAGAGGAAGTTAATTTAATACTCATGTTCACTATGACTCGGAACAGTGATTCTTACTCAGATAATTTCTTTAATTAATGAGATACTGATATTTGTTATATCTGTTTAATTCGATTGTACTCCATTATATATAAATGTTGACTTTTTTAATATGCAGGTATGTGAATCTTAACATCCTACACTACAATGAAAAACATAAAAGACCACATTCCACTTTCTATAACCAAACTGAACTCCAATTTAATTATTCATTCACATTTGTTCATTTTACCTACACTATGCTGTAGGGCCTGGACCCACAAAAGAACTTAGCTGTTGCACGCTTAGAGTTGTGGCATCTAATTTTTTAGCACCTAGAAAATCACAGGAACAATACTGCAATACAGAATTATTGGCTACTGAATCATTCTCACTCTTTCTTTTTCTTTCCTTCTGGCCCAATGACAATTTAAGTATTTCTCCATAGCGGGACACTCACTGGGGGAGAAGGGGGAGAAGAAGAGAGAGAGAGAGAGAGAATGACTTTGTAAGCCATAGTTACAAGGCACCCATCTGGGAACTGGAAGACCCAGGGTCCAGTTCCCCTGCTCCAATCACTCTTTTGTTGTTTATCCACAGTGGAAAAGTTTCAAGGGGAGAAATGTAGGGAGTCTCACCCACATTAGACTAGCCCAGGGGTTCTAAAACTGGGGGTCGGAACCCCTCAGGAGGTCGCGAGTTTATTACCTGGGGGGTCGTGAGCTGTCGGCCTCCACCCCAAACCCCGCTTTGCCTTCAGCATTTATAATGGTGTTAAATATATAAAAAAGTCCTTTAAATTTATTGGGGAGGGGGTCTCACTCAGAGGCTTGCTATGTGAAAGAGGTCACCAGTAAAAAAGTTTGAGAACCACTGGACTAGCCCATAGCTCAGTGCTTAGAGCACACTCCAGAGAGGTGGGAGACCCCTGTTCAAATCCTTCCCCCCCATTCTGAGAAGGGGGAGTTGAACATGGGTCTCTCAGGTTCCAGGTAACTGTGCTAACCACTGGATTAGTTATAGGATGAAAGCCACCACCTTCTTTAATCAGATTCTGAATGGGACTTATCATGGTAGGCAGCCTCTGAACATGCCTACTGGATCGGGCCCTGCAGGTCACTTGGGTGGCTGAATGCTCATTTCCCTTGTTTGTGAATAGCTCTGGGGCTTAGGGCAGGAAGAGGAGTCCTGATGCCTAGATGGCAGCAGCAGCACACGTGTGCAGAGGTAGAAACTTGGGTAACAAGGGAACTTTTACCTTGAAAACATAGGCACTGAGTGAATTCAGCATTCAGAGGGAGTATTTGTAGATCACCAGGGATTCAAACCTGGGATTTAAGTGCCTAACTCTCATGTTTAGGAGCCTACATACTTTTGTGGATCTGGTAATTAGTACATTACAATGCATATTAATATTTGTTTTCACTGTTGTAGCCTCTAGAGGCTCAATCAGATTGGGGCTCCAGTATGCCAAATTCTGTACGAGCACAAGGGAAGAGTAAATCCCTGTCCTGAAGAACTGCAGTCTAAATTAACACCAAGTGCGACAAATTAGTGTAACGAATTAACACCAGGGCTGAGGAAGGGTGAAGGACGGTGACAAAAACCCCTGGTTATGTAGACTATGTTCACAACTTGCAGGTTTCAGTTACTTCTATTTTTAAAGATACATTTAACCAAAAATATTAATGATGTCAATAATATAAAAACAAACACTAAGATCACAAACAAAATCTTCAGAGGACAGGTAGGTATTTTAGTACGTCCCGAAGATCACCAAATCCAGGATCTGGTGAACTCTGAGAAGGAAGGGGAATTCTATAGCCATAGTCAGACATGATTGTGTAGGTTCCATTAACAGAAATATTCAAAAGAAGAGCAAACTTTATTTTTCAGTTGATAGTAATCTGTCCTTCTGAGATGTTGCTATCTAAAGGTTAGATCTCCATCTTTTCTACAGCTTTATAAATGATAGATTTGAGAAATGGCATGTTTACATAACTATGCCTTTAGCTTTTTCAATAATATAGAAAGCAAATGGAACATCCTAGTTATGAACTTCCTGTGGACAACTGCATAAGCAATACTTTGATAATGTGAAATAAAATTATTATTTACAGCTATATTCTACCCTTATTTCCATTTTGGAAAGATCAAGGGAATAATAGGTTCTTTTTTGTACATTGGACAGTAACTTTGCTAACAGAATCATCCATTTTTTCCCCTAGCACAGTTACATAATCCATGAGTTTATACATTAAAAATGTGTTCTCAAAGTCATTTCTCGTGGCTAGTTCCCAAAGTTGGGCCATAGAACTATATATATATAAAAAAACACTTGTTTTTTTTACTGTGCCTCTCGTACAATAAACTCGCCCATGCTTTGGGAAGAATATTATTTTACTGGTGTAAGAATGACAGTAAAGACAATTTGACCACACTAAACTATATGTCCTAAAGAAATACATATCATAGTTAACCCCGATTGTCCTGGTGATAAATTATATTCAATATGCTATGAAAATAGTATCTTAGCAAACCTTGAACTTTATAAAGACTTAAGGTTCTGAATTAAAGCTTTGGAGAACATACTTTTTTTCTTATCAGCATACAAATAGATAATAGCTTGTTTTTGGCAGGGATTCTTTAGAGCTAAAGTACTTTCACCCTCAGGGTATCATACTGTCATTTGTTTTTATTTTCAAAATGAAAACAAATGGCATGGTAACTCCTAAGGGTGAAAAAGACTTCAGTCTGTTTTTTCTCTGCACTCTCATCTATTCATTTTGAGTTAGATGGAATATAGATATAGGTTTTTCCCCTTTGGCTTCTATTGCCACGAAACGTATTCACTAGTTGTCCAGTAATTAACAGCTCTTGACTGGAAAACTGCCAACATGTACAACGTGACACTCATCCTTTGAACACTAACAAAGTGCATAAGTAATTTATGTTGGATTAAATATCCCTAACAGGGACCCTTAAGTAACCCAATCACTTTAAACAGGCTCCACATGTATGCTCCTGTGCAGTGAAAATGTCAGACAGTGATAACCCACTAATAGCACAATTCTAACTATATTCCAGCCATTAGCATTTTATGACATCAATCCTCATTAAACCTGGCAAGGAATAAGATACTAATGTTTCCCAATTTTACAGCCAAGGTGGAAAAGAAATGGAGAAAATGTAGACAGGTGCTGTCTCCCAAAAAGGATTAACATTTTTTTTTAAAACATGGTTGCAATTTTCTGTTAGTACCTTTGTTTGCATTGAAAGAGAGACAACAAAGAGGTAAGGGCTACAAGGACCTCAATGGAATCCAGCCAAGAGTGAAAGAAAAGACTGGTATTTCAGCCATTGTGCTCCCTGCTAAAGCACTGTGCCAACTCATCTTCCAACCCATTATATGAAATTTAATTTAACCTGCTATGCAATTAATTCAGATGTTCAGCCTATTTTTCTCATGGCAGAATCCCTCACACAATACCTTATTTAAATATTAATCAGTCCTCTTTCAATTAGGACTAATTTGCTTCATGGGGTTTCTCTCATCTTCTGATTGCAGGAAAATGGAGGTAACTTGCAACGTTTGAGGATAATTAACATGGTATTTTTATAATACTGATACATCAAATGGGACCTTAATGAACCCCGCTGATTCCATTTAGTAAAGCATGCCTCAAAGTTATAATCAAGAGGAAAGCCATTGCCATCTGTTTAAAATACTAAGGAGCACAATTTAAACACAGAACAGTTATTTCTCTAAACTGTCTATTGTAGAGTCTACAAAAGTCATTTTTTCATACAAACTAATTGCACGGCATTTAAATTTGAACCTTTTATTACATATATCCAAACAGTGGCATCCTAAAATTCAGAGGCCCTCCTTAATTAAATGTTGACAACCACAGAGATAAGTAATGTTTGTTAATGGTAATTTTTAAAACATGCTGTGGAGTTGCTGCAAAGGCAATACAAGCAAGTTTTCCACATTTTAATGAACATAATATTTAATGTACTTTTGCATAACACCCAGAGAACATATTTTTAATAAAATCTATTCCCAGCCTTTGTAAAACTGAAAAATAAAGGCATATGTTGTTCATTTGTTAGTTACTAAGAAAGGCAAACAAGTTAACATTTACACATGACCAGTTGCTCACAAAATGTTCCATCTGTTGCAAAAAAGGTCGAAGTTCATCTTTCTTATGTTTAGAATTGCTCTAGTGTTCCTAGGTAACTATAGTCAAAACCCATGTGACAGAGATATCAGACCCTGACTTCATTATGAAAAAAAAAAAGTATTTCATGTGAAACAATAGCAATGAGTCACATTAGATCAAAACATTTACCTCAAATGTTTTATAATACCATATGTTTAAAAAGTTAGTGCATAAATGTTGAATTAACTGTACAACTTACTAACTTTTTATAAAGGTCATAATGCAATCATATATCTGATCGACTAAAACTCTGGTATTTTCCCGTTTTCTTGTTTAAATCTACTCTCCTTAATATGTGATTACAAGAAAGGAAATGGCATCACTTGTAAAATGTCAAGAATTTACTTTATGAGAAAATGCTACTGAAAGCAAAAAATATTTTTTGTGAGTACTTGCAACCTAGCCTTTTTTAATCAAAAAGTAGCTAACCACCAGCTCCACCCTCATGGCAGGTTAAATTACAGTGGTGCAGAGGGGATTTACAGCACCTTGAAAAAGGGAAGTGGGGATTCTACTGTTGTAGAGGAATCTCCTCGAGGGATAAACTTGTGTAGCCAGCTCTACAGCCACCCAATCCCTTCCTGTGCATGGTGGCCATTCTGGGGTATGTGACAACAGGCTGGAAGAGCTGTTCTCCAGCTTCCCTGGCAAACAGAACAGCATAGGGGATCACTTCAGCCAGTGTTAATTGCAAATAAAGAACTTGCATCAGGGCCAGGGAATCGGGATTAACCCCAGATAAGTATCTGATAGGGATACAGAGAAACAGAGAGATTTTAAGCAATCTACCCAAGGCTACATATACTTTTGCAGAGCTGGGATTAGACCTCAAGAGTTTCTGGCTCTCCATCATACTGAATTCTGCAATTTATTTATTTATTGTAGGCAAAACTCTCATTTGGATTTTACAGCTGAAGCTTTGTTGCTGCTAAAAATGTTGGAGATGCTATTTGAATTCAGCTTATGAACAAGAGAAGATGCATGGAGTTAAGCATCTAGAGGGTTAAGTGGAATATATGTCTGGCATGAACATAATAAGCTACTAAAGCCCAAATATCAGTGTCCAGGAGAGTACTTAGTTTCATTGCAAAATGTAGGCAGGAATATTCTGGTCACTGCTGCTACCTGCACATCTAGGGCCTAATTTTAGGAAGTGCTAAGTATCTGCAGTTCCCATTGCCTTCAAGTGGGGTTATGAGTAATCAGTACTTCTGAAAAATCAGGCCGTTAGAGGGCTACTTAGCTTGTCTGTAAAGCTAAGCCTGTATACCACTTTGACAATCAGCGGGAAGATGTCCTTGAGGGGCTAGTCAAGAACTATGCCAGTTCTTTGAAATGTTATGAACTTCCTACCTGCCTCCACTCTGAACTGGGTTCAGTTTGTGTAACCAGCCTTTTATCCAGATGCCTTTTACTTTAAGGTATCTGGGTGACTGAACAGTCTGCTCTTGATTTGAATGACACACAGCTGAATGTATCATTACGCTATTAGCATTTTAGTCAATGTATCCTGCTTCCTCTGATCTGATGTAGATGTTTACAAAAGAAGGGAAAAAAGACTAACAATTTGGAACTCCCATGTGAGACTTCTTGTGGTGGAAGAACATTTGCCTACCACAATGTTTTAGATATGTCTGAAAGGGAGGAGTAGAACCAGCTTGCTGTCTGTTGACACCTGCTACATGGTGCAGGGAGGGCACTAGCACCTGGTGATCAAGTATTTCAAAGCCTACTGACAGATCTGTAAGTATAAACATAGAGGTCAACCCCACTGGCCAGGAGGGAATCTGCACTTAGTATAGCCAACACCATGTCAATTATGTAGCCAGATCTGGTGGAGATCATGTTCATCCATCATTTGTTCCTCATGACTTTTCACGGGAAGGCTATATTGGAAACAAGATGACAGAGTTTTGGAATCTGGGCTTTTTGGGTAACAAAAAGCATCTGTACTTTTATATTTTTTTTTATTTTTTTTGCACGCTTCAGGACAACTTCTAAATTCCCTTTTCAGAGTGAGTTGCTGATGATTCGGTCAACGTTGTCCTCAGCCTTCAACACTCAGAAGGGACTTGAATCCATCTCAGATGTGGTAGCATGGACAGCCTTGAATGCTTTCAGACTAGATGATCACAATGGTCTCTTCTGGACTTAAAATTTATGAATCTATGTATGCGTTACAGTAACTCCTTGCTTAAAGTTGAAGTTATGTTCCTGAAAAATGGACTTTAAGCGAAACAATGTTAACCAAATCCAATTTCCCTATAAGAATTAATGTAAATGGGGTGGGGGGTAGATTCCAGGGAAATTTTTTTCACCAGACAAAAGACTATATTATATATATGTATACACCAGGGATTGGCAACCTTTCAGAAGTGGTGTGCCGAGTCTTCATTAATTCACTCTAATTTAAGGTTTCATGTACCAGTAATACATTTTAACGTTTTTAGAAGGTCTCTTTCTATAAGTCTATAATATATAAATAAACTATTGTTGTATGTAAAGTAAATAAGGTTTTTAAAATGTTTAAGAAGCTCATTAAAAATAATAAAATCAGAGCCCCCTGGACTAGCCAGGCTGGGCAGTGTGAGGCCACTGAAAATCGCTCATGTGCCGCCTTCGCACACTCCATAGTTGCCTACCTCGGTATAAACAGTATAGTTAAACGAACAATTTAATACGTTGTCATAACAGATGTAGGAGTAATAGAAACAGAATACTTTATACTCTTTTGACTGTAAAGGTAACAATCTAGTAAGCCTCTGCTAACAGAGGAACCAATCAGCGAACAGGATATTTCAAATCTTGAGAGGGAAAGTTCTGTGTGTGCTGTTAGTTTTTGGTTTAGTCACTCTGGGCTCAGAGACCAGACGCAAACATCTCTCCAATTCTCCCTGCAGGTTCTTAACGATTCAATAGTAAGTACTAGTTAGATGCTGAGTTAGGTTTAGTTTGTTTTCTATATTGGGGCAAATGTGGGCGAGTTGGTGGAGAGTTTAAATGTGTATTTGCTGAAGAGATTTAATTCTACTTGAATCTGGTCTGGGAGTACTCGCCAGTGTCTATACTGAAAGGGACCTCGAATTCCATTTTACTTACAAGATAAGTTTTTCTCTGTAATTAAAGTTCTTCTGTTTAAGAACTGATTTTTTATTCGAGACCCCAGGGACTGGGTTGAGCACCAGGGATTGTGGGGAAGAAAGGAGAAGGGGGAGAGAAAGGCTAATTGCTCTCTTCAGGATTATCGTTCTCTCCAGGAAGAGTCTGGCGAGGGGAAGGAGAGGCAGGGGGAAGGAATTTCCTCCTGTCTTAAGATCAAGTTTGAATACAAAGATCTCCAGGGTAACCCAGGGAGGGAAGTCTGGGGAGGGACAGTGAAGGAAAGGTTTACTTTCCTTGTGTAAGATCCAGAGGTCTGGTCGTGGGTCCCCGGGCAAGTTTGGGACCAGAGTGTACCGGCACTGAATCCTGTGTTGTGCAGCACTAACAGTCTAGCTGGTAATTAGCTTAGAGAATTCATGCCGTCCACCCATCTTTGACGCTAAGTCAAGTGGGGAATAATACCATGACACACCGACCACAGGATGAGATTGTAAAGCTTGGTGGAGTCAGAGGGAGGGATATTTCCCATGGAATATCTTTCTGCTAAATGATGAATGAGAACTCGGCTGAGCCCTCAGGGGTTAACACATTGTTGTTAATGTAGCCTCAAACTCTAAAAGGCAGCACGAATGGAGGGAGGGGAGACAGCATGGCAGACAGAGACAGAGACACACACCCTGTGTGTGTGTGTGAGAGAGAGAGAGAGGAAGAGAGGATGCTGAACCACTCTAAGTAGATTGCCTTTTTAAGAAGACCAGGAAGTTGAGACAGCAGCTTCTGCCAGCAAACTCCTTCTGTCCTGAGCCCTGTCATGTCCCCCATGTTCTGTGGAGATGAGGTAAGCGGGGGGCAGGAGCGGCGGGGAGGGGGACACCCTGATATTAGCTCCTCTTCCCCTCCCCAAGGCAGAGGGCAGGAGCAGCACAGGGCAGTGCGGGGAGGGACAGCTGAACTGCCGGCAATTGATAGCCTACTGGGCAGCTGCCACACAAGGAACTTAGGGAAGCGGGGAGCTGATGGGGGGCTGCCGGTCCACCCTGGTTCCAAGCCCCCACCAGCTAGCTGCAATGGGCTGCACTTTCTGCAAGCAGTGGACAAAGCAGGCAGCTGCCAAACAACATTATAAGGGAGCATTGCGCAACTTTAAACAAGCATGTTTTCTAATTGATCAGCAACGTAGCAACGAAACAACGTTAACCAGGAAGACTTTAAGTGAGGAGTTACTGTAGTTCCAATGGTCTCTATTTCATAGATTCTGTGGCAGAAGACAAGGAACTCTTGGTTTCCTTCACAGAGCTAACATAGACTTGTAAGAGTTTCTTGTACCATTGGTAGCTCTTTAATTTGATTTGCTGTTTCTTGCCTTCATGCTTCATCTGGCACAACTCATCCATACTCTATGGAGGTGTGCGGCAGGAGGCAGTGACTGGGGGCCAGTGTTGTAAAGAGTAAAAACTTGTAATGTTGAATTGGATTGTCCACAAACTTAGTCTGTGGTTGGGGTGATGTTTACGGTCAGTGTCCAGGCATTTTGAACACTTACTAGGGTCCATGAGACCTTCATGCTGGTAGATCCATTTTCCAGAGGGGAGGATGGGAAACTCTGGCTTTTTAAGAAATGATAAAGAGTAGATGCCACACCCCTGAACTCTATATCTAGGCTGGATGTGCCCAGATGAGTGGCTGGATCCAGAGAAGACCAGAAAGGAGACCATGGCTTCCACATAATATATGACATCCTGAGCTCACATGTCAAATTCGTTATCCACAACTTTTGAAATCTCCCAGGATGATGGCTTTTGCATTTCCAGTCCCAGACAACAGCAATTCCATAAACTCCATCTGAAACCTGTGAGAGCAACTGGGTGGCTTTTACACCAATAAGATTCTCATATTTGGTCTCCACTTTTATTTGTTAGATCAGACTCCTTGAATGAGCCTATCTGCCTAGTTAGTTTAGCCATTATGGCTTTTTCCCTAGAAAAATTATAACTGGATGTGCTGGAAGAGGTACTTTGATAAGAAAAGTATGACCCAGAGAAAAGTCCTCTGCTAGTTAAGAGTGGATGACTTTTAAAGGAATTTAAACTGTATTTGTTTCTGTGACTTTGCTGCCAAAACATGAATTGGGATATTTTTAAAAGGAATAATAATATTGCAGATTTAACTAAAAAAAGAATTAACTGTAACATGAATTAGTATCTAATTTCAGTCAGTTCTGTTGATATGATCTGTCTCCTGAAAGGCTAGTACTTCTGTACTTTAAAACAAAATTTAAAATTTGAATAAATTTGTAATGATAATAAATTATATTTATAAAAACCTTTCCTCCAGAAGGGTTCCAAACCATTTTTACAGACTACATAGCCCAATCCTGAAGATTTTCCTCCTATCTTTTTCAGGCAAAACTCCCAATTTAGTCAATTGGAATTTTTATTTTGTGAGGCTTTCAGGATAATGTACTGGTTTTTTATTATTATTCATGATTTAATATGCATAGCATTACTGAGAACAATTTAGGACAGGAAGTGATTAATACTTTATTCAGTTAACTACTAAGGAGAATTTTAGATAGGTAGAATATAATTAGCCAAATTAGAATTTGATTATGATGATCAGAGTTAATACCCATAGGGGCTGATCCTGGCACAGATGGAGGCTGAAACAACCTCTGATGTAACTCGGAACAACTAAAAGACTGCTCTAAATTATGCCAGCTAGACAAGAGCTCTAAAGATCACTCTGCTCGGCATGGTTCCCTGAACCATATCCTGTCCAAACTTCTCCCCTGTAGTCACACCCCTAGCAAACCTCTGGAATACCCCTATACCTAAGGACCAGGGACAGTAAGTGGCATTGAACTGGCTATGCCAGCTTTTTGCCACCAAGGATACTCCTGACATCAGAGAAACCCTTAACTGTTCTTTTAGGGCAGCTCTCCGTCTTCTTTGTCCTAGGGCGCAAGGTCCAGCCCAATATACATTATGTTATACTTTTTAGATGTCCTTTAAAAAAAGGTTGTAGATACTGTTGCCCTCTGTTGAGGCATCTGTAGTTTAGCTCATAGACTCGTGTGATTTTCTCAGCCACCAGCAGAACTCTACCACACTATAGGTCTATCCCAAACAGCAAGGCAAACCAAGTAAGGGGTCCAAGTTTACATTTTAACTCAAGTCAGCTGTGCCTAGGTATAGTTGAGATCTGAGATTACTGTGTGAATGATTCATGTCACAATATTTAACTTCTGTACTAAAAACCTGGTTGGTAACCATTTTCTCTTCTCTGTTTCCAAAGTCCATGTAATTGTTTATATGTGACTTTCCCCTCAAAACACAATATTGCACTTCTAGTTTTTATGACCTCATTGCTAACCCAGTTGTGCTAATGAACAACCCCTTAGATAGCAAACAAGTTCCCACATATAGTGTAAGAAAATAAAACTGGCTAAATTAACAGATTTCATTTTCAAACTTCCAAGGGATTATAAACAACTGTGAGTAAAAACTAAGAAAAAATACCAAGGCACTCATGCTTCAGAAGACAACAATTCTTTATTTTTGAATACAGCTATCAAGAAAGATAGATCACAGCCACTCACTGTGTGCAGCAAAACAACTCATGCCAAAACTGTGAATAATTAACAGATTTGAAAATTTAAGTAGCTTATGGCTAATCACACACATTTGGCAGAGGTGGAAGTTGTTTGTGTTAACTTACAACTACATTCTCCTTCAAATACACGATTGCCCGCCTGTCCCACTTTGGCTAGAAAAAGTAGCTTTTAAGTGTATCTTCCCAGAAGCAGAAAGACAATTCTGAGCAACCAGAAGAGATAACAGAACAATCTGCATTCCATATGCAAGTGTCAGAGGATTTTGTTTCACCCAAATAAAATCTATATTATTGCAAGAAGCCACCACATATGAGGGGGATCAGGAGGCCCCCTGCATCCTATGCTGATGAGAAAAGCCCCCTTTTTTGAGAGAGAGAGAGAGAGAGTTATAGAATTTCATTGATTAAGTTCTTCTGAGCCTGATGCTCTTTCCTGGCCTTTAGAGACTGGCCAATATTTCATCCATCCATTGTAAAGTGTACCCAGTGAGACCCAATTTAGGGATTGAAGGAGAATACCTTTGTAAGAAATATTTCTGTGCCTACCAATCCTTGGAAAATACATAAGGGCTACTAGAACAGGAGTAAAGAGTAGCTTATTTTATTTTGTTTTTTGGGCATATGATATAATTGTAGAATTATAGAAAATAGATACAGAAGACCAGTCAAGTAAATTATTCCATCTCCTTTCCAATATATTATTGTTAGAGAATATGGCTCCTTCTGCCAAGAAAAAGGCCCAGAGTGGTGGAAAGGGGCCCTAAAAGCCCTGGTTCCAGCCCAGGGAGGATTCCTTTGGTGCAGGCACTGTGGAAGTCAGCAGTAATGCTGCCCTCCAACGACACCTTACGAGCCCTAGTGTAGGAAACATGCTGACCAGTGCTTGTCAGGGAAGCAGTGGAGAGTCCAGGAAGCTGTGGCCCATGGAACACGGCAGAAAGGCTGCCATAAGTTAGACAGGTTCCCAAGTCTTTCTAACTTTTGGTAGACTCCCTTCCAGCTCTTAGGCCTTGTCTACACTTGCAAGTTGCAGCGCTGGTGAGGGGGTTACAGCGCTGCAACTTAGCAGGTGTCTACACTTAAAAGCTCAGCCAGCGCTGCAACTCCCTGTTTGCAGCGCTGGCTGTACACCTGGGTCTGCTTCCGGTGTAGCGAGACCAGCGCTGGTGATGCAGCGCTGGTCATCAAAAAGAGAGAGATTTTCTCTTACATTACACATTTCACACAAATGTCAACCAATAATATTACTATGTCATTTGTTATTATACAAAACTATACATTCAATATTCCTTCCCTACACAGACACTTCTGAAGAAGAAATTCTCTTTGATTATTTTGGAACATTTAACAATTAATCTGTTTCAGAGTACGCATGCTGTGTTAGTCCTGTATCCACAAAAAGAACAGGAGTACTTGTGCACTCTTAGAAACTAACAATTTATTTGAGCATAAGCCCACTTCATCAGATGCATAGAATGGAACATATAGTAAGAAGATATATAACATCCAGAGAACATGAAAAGTAAAAGTAGCATACCAATGTAAGAGGCAACTAAATTAAGATGAGCTATTATCAGCAGGAGGAAAAAAAACGTTTGTAGTGATAATCAAGATGGCCCATTTTAGACAGTTGACAAGAAAGTGGGAAGCTACTTAATATGGGGGAATAGATTCAATATGTGGAATGACCCAGCCACTCCAGTTCTCTATTCAAATCAAGTTAATGTATCTATTTGCATATTAATTCAAGCTCAACAGTTTCTCATTGGAGTCTATTTTTGAAGCTTTCTGTTGAAAATTGCACCTTTAAGTCTGTTACGGAGTGACCAGAAGAGGTTGAAGTGTTCTCCTACTGGTTTTTGAATTTTATGATATCCTGATTGTCAGATGTGGGTGGTTTGCTGGTGAGTAATTGCTTCAAGTTGGCGGGGTGTTCTGATACACCACTCAGCAAAAACACTAACTCAGGAACCTATTCTTGCAACAAGCCCGATGCTAACTCTGTCCACATATTATTCAAATGAAACATTCATAGGACCTAATCACATCAGCCACAACCATCAGAGGCTCATTCACACTGCACATCTACAATGTGATATATGCCATCATGTGCAGCAATGCCCCCACTGCCATGTACATTGGCCAAACCGGACATCTCCTATGAAAAAGAATAAAACGGACATATCTTTTTTATCACTACAAAAGCAAAAGTTTTTTTTTTCTCCTGCTGATAATAGCTCATCTTAATTAATTAGCCTCTTACAGTTGGTACGGCTACTTCCACTTTTTCATGTTCTCTGGATGTATATATATCTTCTTACTATATGTTCCATTCTATGCATCTGATGAAGTGGGCTGTAGCCCATGAAAGCTTATGCTCCAATAAATTTGTTAGTCTCTAAAGTGCCACAAGTGGTAACACAGGTTTCTTCACAAATTTCTCCAGCTAAAAAAACATAATGTCAATTTTAAATTTTGAAATAATTTCTACACAATGCTTGTAGCCACAGCAATGTAAGCTTGGTTTGAAGGTGTAAAGAAAATAAATGTAATATTTGATAGCCTGCACCTTATTTTCAGAGTACTAATATTGGAGAGGGTATTTCACCTCCTTGATGTCTAAATGAGCGATCAGGTTCTGGTATTTGCCAAGGTTAAGAAATGCAAATGGCCAAGCTATAAAGTCAAAGCTCTGTCCATTCCATTTTGCCAAAAGAAAATTGGCAACCCTACTTAAGAAGAGCTTAAAATGTCTGCCTAACTATTTGTATGCAGTGTAGTTGTAGTCATGTCAGTTCCAGGATATTAAAGAGACAAGTTGGATGAGGTAATATATTTTATTGGACCAACTTCTGTTACTGTGAGAGACAATCTTTCAACCTGAAGAAGAGCTCCATGCAACTCGAAAGCTTGCCTCACACAGCAACAGAAGTTGGTCCAATAAATCACCTCACCCACCTTGTCTGCATTTCGGTCAAATAGTTTAGGCAGACTGATAACAACCTCAAATGATGTTTAGTATAAATTAATGCACAGAAAAAGGACATAGCCACATGCTAAAAATAATCTAAGCCATAATGTTTTCAGAAGGTAAAGCAAGTAACAGGAATATTTTGAAATATTTTGTTAAAAGAATTCTTAGTAAGTCCACTACGGGAAGAACAAAAAGAAAATGAACACTAGTTTCTAACCTTTCTGGCTGGATGAACCTAGAGAAGTCCAAAACCTCTTCTGTGTTTGTTGAGAAACATTTGCTGAAATTCTTTTTTGTTCTTCTTACACTGGGTTGCTTTACAATTTACTTCAACTTACAAAAAAGCTTTGTGCTGCACTGCAATATCACTTAATTACTTTGAAATGTATAAGATTTTGAAGGAGTGCATATTGTGTGCTTTGTAGCAGATACACATTTCAAAAGTACCAGAAACACTTAAACCAAATCGTCTTAGCATTAGAAACTCCTATAGGCAAAACCTGAAACTATGTGCCCTTCCCTTTGATAATATATAATATTATTTGATATTACTCAATTATATGATTTATTACGATATCTCATTTTACTAATTTATGAGGCAACTTTTGAAGAGACTCCTGCAGCAGCAAAATTACTGTATTTCTGCTATGCTGGCAGGAGAGGCAACAGTCAAGACAGGAGTGAAAAGGGTGATGGGCTGGAGACATGCACAGTGAATTTGTATACATCATGAATCTTCTGGTCCAAATACAGCACAAGGAGGAGCAACTAGTTGGGTCTGCCATTCCTCTTCATACCTTGCAGCATCTGCTGACATCCAACTGCAGAGCAATTTTACTCTGTGTTAAGATTCAGGAGTCTATCCCTCTAATCCTAAAAGGAGTCCTTCATCTCCGAATCTGTTTCTGTGTATTATTATGAATGCATGGTTCTATTACTCAGTGTGGGTCTGATTCTCAACCTATATTCATTTTGAGGACCACTTATTTGCATAAGTAGTATTATTGGACCTGATTCTCCTCTCACACCAGTTTTACACCAGTGCAATGCCATTGAATTGCCTGGCATTTCCCAGATTTACACCACTGTATGAACAGAATCAGGCCTAGTGACTTTAATGGGAGACTAAGCAAACAAGTACTACTCAACAGGACTCAGAGTTGTATAAAAATGAGCTCTTTCTCAGGATTTAGTATAGTAAAAGTTGTGTTATCTGGCACTCTATCAACCAGAAAGCTCTAGAAACCAGCATTTTGGGGTGCTGGTTCTGGGCAGCTCCCCACAAGCAGCAACATGTTCCTGTTGCTCCTACGATGAGGAATGGCCATGGGGGTTCCATGTGCTACCCCTGCCCCACCCAGAGCACTGGCCCCGCAGCTTCCATTAGCCATGGACCATGTGGGTGGAGGCAGCGCACAGAGCCACCTGGCCATGCGTCCACCTAGGAGCAGCAGGGACATGTCGCTGCTTGTGGGGAGCCACCCAAGGTGAGCCTCACCCAGATCTGTATCAGAGGGGTAGCCGTGTTAGTCTGGATCTGTAAAAGCAGCAAAGAGTCCTGTGGTACCTTATAGACTAACAGACGTTTTGGAGCATGAGCTTTCGTGGGTGAATACCCACTTCGTCGGATGCATGGCATCCAACGAAGTGGGTATTCACCCACGAAAGCTCATGCTCCAAAACATTTGTCACCCAGATCTGGCACCCCAAAACCCCTTCTGCACTGCAACCTGCAGTCCTGAGCCCTCTCTCACACCCAAACTCCCTCCCAGAGTCCAACCCCACACCCATTCCATGCCTCACCCCCCAAGCTTGAGCCCCCTCTCGCATCCAAACTCCCTTCCTCTTATTTAACCGGAATTTTTGACTTACTGGCACCCCCATTCCCCCAACATGCCGGATAACAAAAATTTCATGCTAAAATGTAGATAGATGAGCACAGTACATGCATTATTTACCTAGCAAACTAAAATCTTTTTTTTGTTTGTTTGTTTTAAAAGGAAAATTTGTTCTCTTGAAATAAAGCCAGTTTAAGTTTAACAAGCACAGTTTTACCACACAAATATATTTTCTGTATATCAAAAATTTGTTAAAAGGAGAGGATATCCTGGAGTACAAAACAGCCTAACTAAGAGGTTTAAAGTTGTAAAATGAGTACAAGAAAATAAGGATTACTTTAAAATTCCATCTACTGATAGTTTTCCAACGTCTAAATTTTATTATAAAGACACTGATATTTTAAATAGAAAATATTTATAGTCAGATACTAAAATCCTGCTTCCCGGCAACGACCACAAAATTAGGAACTGTAAGGTAATATTTTTACAATGCGTTAACATAATTATAAAACTCATGTAAAAGGAGCTACATATGGATAAAGAGACTGCCAACGGGCTATAGATATTTTCAGCTCCAGGTCAGTAAAAGCTAAAATTTACGATTATATAATCCCTCTTCAGTGGCCTATGTGAAACGAGTTGGTGGTCTCAGGCTATCATACATTTAAAACTTAGACTGACATAGCTATAGTTTTCAGGGGGGTGAAAAATCCACAACCCTGTCAATGCAGGTATGCTGAATTAACCCCCGTTTTAGATGCAGCAAAGGCCTTGGCTACACTGGAGAGTTGCGGCGCTGGTGGTGGGTTTACAGCACTGCAACTTACTCACCGTCCACACTTGCAAGGCACATACAGCACTGCATCTCCCTGGCTGCAGCACTGGCTATACTCCTGCTCTGCCTCGGGTATAAGGATTACAGCGCTGGTGATGCAGCACTGCTCCACAAGTGTGGCCACCATAAGCGCTGTAATTGGCCTCCGAGGTATTCGGAGGTATCCCAGAATGCCTGTTCAGCCACTCTGCTCTTTTGTTGTGAACTCTGGGCTCCCGCAGCTGCTTATCTAAAAAACAAACACAGCTTCTTTGCTCGAGCAGAGGCAGGCAGGGGAATTGCATTGGAATGTTCACAGCTTGATAGTGTTTTCTTGAGGAGAGAAGCAACACGGCAGGGGGGGAGGGGGGAGTCCGTTTTGGAGCAGCTGCTTATCTGGTCTGAAGGCTATTTGCATTTGGTGAATAAGAGAGGGGTGGGGGAAGGGGTCGAAACTTTTAAAATGATTGAAGGTTGGTGCTGTGTATCTTCCAGTGCTTAGAACTTGCAAGGCAGGGAGCTGACACAGTGTCACCTCCAAAAATCCACTCTCTCTGTCTCCCCCATGCTCCCTGTCACATTCCACCCCACCCCCCTCTTTTGAAAAGCCACTTGAACGTTGGGATAGCTGCCCACAATGCACCACTCCCAACAGCACTGCAAATGCTGCAAATGTGGCCACACTGCAGCGCTTTCCCTACACAGCTGTACGCAGACAGCTGTAACTCCCAGCGCTTTACAGCTGTAAGTGTAGCCATGGCCTAAGTCCTAAGACCTAGCTACTGTCACTCTCTTCTGTCACTGTAGTCTGCATCTACTCTATGAGGTTATGTTAACATAGGTATGGCACCATAGCTGAGTTGCTACAGTCCCCATAGTGTAGACATGGCCTCAATTATTGTTAGTAGTAGTATCGTACTACCAGCCAAAGGCCTCAGTCAAATCAGGCTACAATCAGCAGGTGCAGAAATGGACACAGGAGGACAAAGTCCCTGCCCAAAAAAGTTCCTTGAAGAGAGACATTTGCATCACAAAAATTAGTATCCTAGATGGCCCCTGCTGTAAGTCTTAGCAGAGTGGCGAAAGACTGAATGGGCATAGAACTGAATTATGCTCTAAATTCTACAAGTAGTAACTCCGGAATACCGTGGCTGAAGCACATGAGTGAGGTAGTGCATGAAAGTTTGTTTCACTGTTGCCATGTGGTTCTGTGGATTCATAGAAGGATTCACTTTCCATGGCTGTCAGTTTTTATGAGCCTTAAATTTACTTTAACAGAAACACTAATCTGATGTCTGGCTTGAAAAGAGGGGTAAACTAATAAAGTTAACACGTATGTTGAGATGACCAAAGCAAGTGAGTGCGCCCCATGTTAAATATTCACCCAGTGTGTGCCCCAATGTCAATGTGATGATTTTAGCATTTTTATATACATTTACAATAATGAAGCTAGAAAATCAAGATGTCCCATATATTTCACATAAAGAAAATAAAACTGAAATTTGTATTATTCTTAAATTATGTAATTTCCAGTTTAATCTAAATCTGCCATATCAATTTGCAAACAGTAATCAGTTTGCTCTTTTAGTGTAATGAATACTGAAATTGTTAATTGATCAGTAAGCTGTTAACAATTGTTACTCAGGCTGTGCCATGAGATTATGTACTCATACCAAGAATCAATGGTAATTAAGTAGTTGATCAATGAAAACACCTCTTTAATGTATACAAAGCCCAAAAATGTTAATATAGTTCATAAAAATACATTTGGGCAGGGAGGGGATTTTTAGTGAAATCTCCAATCTTTTCAGTGTAATGCTCAGAAACATACTTTCTATATGTAATGCAGATTAAATACAGATGGAACTAAACATTAAATCAACACATTACCGTTAGATTGAAAAGCTAAAATCGACATCAGTCACTGTATCCTGTGGTAAAAAATATCCTTTAGCTGAATAAGATAACAAAAGCAAATTGATATCCAAGCAAACTTAGAGCGGACTGGAAACAACAGTACAATGGAACATAGCTATCTGTTTCTGTAATCTATACATTATTTTAGATCATATGTGAAAACATTTCTGTAGTATTTCAAACAGTAGTTTTAAACTCCATAGGAAAAAAATCATCCTTAATGACTCCACTTAAGTCTTTGGAGTCACACAGCGGATGAATTTTTGTGCATTTTACACCAGCGCCTTAGTTTGCTGCATAGTCATATCACTTCTGTGCATTACTAGCTCAAAAAATTGTCTGTCTTTCGTGAAACAAAGAAAGAAAATTCAGCAGATCAAATCAAGAGAGGGTTGGCCAAATTTATCTCCACTTCTTGAAAGAGAAAAAAACCAGAAGATTTGCTGGCACACAGCTGCAGTTCAAATTAGGCTGTAATGTTTCAGAGGGCCGATCTGTATATTTGTTTTATAATATATATTCACTTCCACAAAACTAATATTATGTGTCCAGGGGAAATCTGACATGAATAGTTTTTTTAAATCTTATACTGATTTTCAAATACTTTAAAGCAAAGTTGCTTGACAATAATTCACCTTCTTGGATCATTACATATTGACAAAAACCCTCCTAAAGAGCACAGAGGCACTTATAATTTCCCACACTCACAATGATACCTAACATAACTTTCCCAACTTTCAGTGGATATTACCCCAGGTAATAACGTCATAAGGGTGTAATGAAGTCGTAATTATGTTGACGGAAGCCAGCTATGTATCTGAAGGCCAGATTTACTGCCAAACATTGTAAACTTCTTTGTGCTCTCTTGCAAACTCATTAACCATTACCAGAAATGAATCAACTTTTCAAAGTAAGACTTAATTAATTCTGCATACATACGATCTACTTAACTTTAGATTCCTTTGCAATTATTCTCTAAAAAATATTGTACTAAATGATGGATTTTACTTCAGTATTCACTTTTGTGAACTCTGGTCCAAATCGTTATGAGCCCTCCATTGACATGAAGCTAGAGCTGGGCAAATAATTTTTTTTAGTTCTTTTCAATTGTGAGCTTTTCTAAATATTAAAGGAAATTTCTAAATAAAAAAAAATATTTCAAACCAAAAAATCAATAGGCTTCATTTTAAAATATCAAAGCAGAGCATTTTGATTTTTTTTCCCCTCAAAACTATCAATTTGGCAAAACCAACACAAACAACAAACATTTTGGTGTTGTTAAACTTGCATTTTTTACAGAAAAAAGTTTTGGTCAAAATTTTTTGCACAGCGCTACATGAAACACCCAAAATGCCATGATCTGCTGGAAAGTAGAAACTACACAGGGAGACACTGCAGCCCTCTGTGCGTCTACACTTGGAGCTCGAGTTATGATTCCCAGCTCGATACACTCTATCTTTAGCCAGCTCGATGAGAGCTAGTGCAAATATGTCTCATCAAGCTGGGAAGCATACACCAGTTCCAAATGCAGATATACCCTGTGTCGCCATAAAGCCAAGCTGTAGGCAATGTAGTTGTGGCCCTGTTGGTCCCAGGATATCAGAGAGACAAGGCGAGTGAGCTAATATCTTTGATTAGATCAACTTCCATTGGAGCGAGACACAAGCTTCTGAGACACACGGAGCTGCACAGCTGTCCTCTCTGCAGGAAAACAGGCAATGGCTCTGAGCAGAAAAAGAAGTAGAGTGGAGAGACCAGCGGATTCAGAGTTTTAGCAGATCGGCCATAAACTGATGGGAATGGGCACAGCTGGATGTGATAGCAGCTCCTGCATCTTCTGCCTCCAGTACTGGAAAGAAGGATTCCAACCCTTATGTTGGTTATCTACTCAAGGTTTTTGTGGAAAACCAGAATTTAACCACAAGCTACCACGCTACCTTAGCTGAGTATTAGTCATGAATGCTGGCAGTATTGTTGTAGCCAGGTCAGTCCCAAGTTGTGAGAAGACAAGGTGGGTGAGGTAATATCTTTTGCTGGACCAACATGTACTGGTGAGAGAGAAGCTTTCAAGCTCCACAGAGCTCTTCTTCTTCCTCTTCTTCTTCTTTTCCTCAACAGCTTGTCTATTTCACCAATGAAAAGTTGGCCCAATAAAAAGTTATTACTTCACCCACCTTGTCCTTCTATTAGTCATTAATACAATCCTAGCATAAGGAATGGAATGTGCTCATTTCACATTAAATATATTGTATATAGCTGTTATATCTGGCTTTTGCCATTTGTTTCCTCCAAAACTCACTGTATGTTTTAATATAATTAGTATTTTATATAGAATCATAGAATCGTAGGACTGGCAGAGACCTCGGAAGGTCATCTACTCCAGTCCCCTGCACTCAAGGCAGGACAAAGTATTATCTAGACCATCCCTTTCAGGTGTTTGTCTAACCTGCTCTTAAAATTTTCCAGTGATAGAGATTCCACGAGCTCCCTAGGCAATTTACTCCAGTGCTTAGCTACCCTGACAGTTTGGAAATATTTCCTAATGTCCAGTCTAAACCTCCTTTGCAGCCATTTAACCCCACTGCTTCTTATCCTGTCCTTAGAGGTTAACAAGAACAATTTTTCTCCCTCCTCCTTGTAACAACCTTTTATGTATTTTAAAACTGTTATGTCCCCTCTCAGTCTTCTCTTCTCCAGACTAAACAAGCCCAAGTTTTTCAATCTTCCTTCATAGGTCATGTTTTCTAGAACTTTCATCATTTTTGTTGCTCTTTTTTGGATTTGTTTCAAATTGGCCACATCTTTCCTGAAATGTGGCGCCAAGAACTGGACGCAATACTCCAGCTGAGGCCTAATCATGTCTTGCTTACTTCTCATGTCTTGCTTACAACACTCCTGCAAATACATCCCAGAATGATGTTTGGTTTTTTTTCAAGTGTTACACTGTTGACTCATATTCAGCTTGTGATCCACCATGACCTCCAGATCCATTCCCAGTATTCCTTCCTAAGCAGTCATTTCCCATTTTGTATGTGTGCAACTAATTGTTCCTTCCTAAGTGGAGTACTTTGCATTTGTCCTTATTGAAGTTCATCCTATTTACTTTAGACCATTTCTCCAGTTTGTCCAGCTCATTTTGAATTGTCATGCTATCCTCCAAAGCACTTGCAACCCCTCCCAGCTTGGTATCGTTCACAAACTTTGTAAGTGTACTCTCTATGCCATTATCTAAATCACTGATGAAGATATTGAACAGAACCAGCCCCAAGACCGATCCCTGCAGGATCCCACTCAATATGCCCTTCCAGCTCGACTGTGATAACTACTCTCTGGAACAGTTTTCCAACCAGTTTCACACCCATCTTAGAGTAGCTTCATCTAAATTGTATTTCCCTAGTTTGTTTATGAAAAGGTCAGGAGAGTCAGTATCAAAAGCCTTACTAAAATCAGGATATACCACATCTGCCGCTTCCTCCCTATCCATAATGCTTGTTATCCTGTCAAAGAAAGCTACCAGGTTGGTTTGAAATGATTTGTTCTTGACAAATCCATGCTGATATTTACTTATCACCTTATTATCTTCTAGGCGTTAGCAAATTGATTGCTTAATTATTTGCTCCAATATCTTTCTGGATATTGAAGTTAAACTGACTGGTCTGTAATTCCCCAGGTTGTTCTTATTCCCCTTTTTATAGATTGGCACCACATTTGCCCTTTTCCAGTCTTCTGGGATCTCTCACATCTTCCATGACTTTTCAAACATTATCAAAGATAATCGGTAATGGTTTTTTCCAACCAGTTAAACACTCACCTCACTGAGTTATTAATATTTCCCTGTATTTTACCAAAATTTAAAGTTTAAACTTCAAATGGAAACCCTACTTCCAGTGAATCATATGCTAATATTTTTCAGCGTCAGATATTTTACCCCATAGCTTTCTATACATAGACTTTTACATTACATCTCTCTCCAGATATCTCTAGCCTGCATCTAATTAATCTATGTCTTCTCAGGTGGAATGAACTGAATGGGTCATCAGAATTCATTAGGTCAGTACGTATAGTTGAAACAGTTTTGGTTGAATTCTGCTTGAACTGACATCCTGTGCAAACCCCTGGCATCAATCTAAAGCTTTTATAAATCTCCGGGAATAGTTTACAAATCACAGGTATAGTAGGTGACAATAGACACTAGACTAGAAACTCCATCCATTAACGTCTTTTTTAATCAAGCAAAGCTAATAAAATGTGAGCATTCTGCCTCTTAACTTCTTTTAAGTGCTCTCAATTTTAAAAAACAAACATTAAATTCTCAATTTAAATTGATTTTAAATACAATACAAAGTCAGAATTAGGCAAAAGAAGTCTAGTGCTGGTTGAAGTTTTCATCTGAAACCTTTTTTTAATGAAAAATGACTTTGTCAAAATAGGAATTTCCACATTCCAAAAATATATTTACAATTATTTTTGTTGTGTTTTCAAATATAAAAATGCTTTGGCAACCAACAACTGAAAAAAGAATCTGTCAAATAAAAAAGATTTGTTTGGGGGTTTTTCATTTATCAATGAAAACCTGAAACTTTTGAAGAAAAAATGCGGAGAAAATTTTGAAATTTTTTTTGTAGAAACAAAAATATTTCCCAACTAGCTCTATCACAGTGCCTCAATGCTAATGAAACTTTATTTTCTTCTTTTATGAATATATGCAATATAATGCTGTAACAAGCAAGTTTTATTTTCAGATGACTGGCCACATATTTTATCTGTACTTTCCCAATTAGTAGTACATCACAGGTACACCGTAGTGTAGGTTACGCATGCAGGAAATGTGCTCAAGTGAATTGGTATGCATAGACACAACACTTTCACATAAAGACCATGATTCTTCTGAATAATAGGTATGCAAAATTTTTATGATTTAAGCTCTGTTCTAGCTACATGCCAGAACCCCCACTAATGTTACTGAAAGCAGAAGAGCACTGAAGAGATATGTTGTGTAGACTGAAGAGAAGAACGTAGCCCACAGTGTTTCATTTAATGCAGATAATACTCATTCTGTTGCTGACTAACATTAGGCTCTACTGAAATGTAAACTCAGTAATACTCAACCACTATCTCACCATATAATCTGGGGAAATCCCCTATTCTTTATCGCTTCTTAATATGTTAGATGAATAAAGACAGCCAGTAGTCCTTTGTAAAACCCCAGTGTCTGAAAATCCCCTTCATTAGGCTAACATGGTTTGTGTTTGCACATATTCTGAAGTAAACCCCTTCTCTTAGCACTGCACTGCCTTCAGTATCTCAGCAGGTTTGCCTAGGAAATATATTGGCCTGCCCTGACTAGAAAAAACATAAACCATCATTTTGACTGTTGTTTCCATTCCTTTTATACTGACCAATAATTCAGCTTTCTTGCATCAGGCAATGCAGTTTTTATAACATGGTTTGTTTTGTACTGGCATTTTTATACTATTTTTCTTTAAGTGTCATGTATCTCAAAGAGCTTTACAGAAAGAATTATTGCACTAGAACAACCACTTCCCTTGTACAGTATGGAGCACATGGATCAATCTGTAGGGAGCCATGAGAGAAGGAACAAGACTGTGCATATTTGTGGATTAACCTTTGGAGCTTTAGGATACAAGACAGAACCACCTCCAACTGACCAAACTTAATGGCTCATATGAATGCTATCTACAATAACACAGCATCACCTCACTGGGTTTGCTCTAAGACTATTCCATCCCAAGAGTTAGTGTGGGACACGAATCCCATCTCTACAAAATCCTCACTCATGAGAGTTAGAACTACTTTTGTAAGGGTTTGCAGGATTGAGCCTCTGATCTTTAACAACGAGCATGACACATACTCTCATGCTCAATTATGTGTTCAAACCTAAGCCCAGTTCTGCATGGTGTTGAGCATTTCCTAGGAGTAAGCGGAGCGTGGCAAAAAAGTGGCATTTTTCAGCATCTTGGAGAATCAAGATCAAAGTTTTTAATCTCAATTCAGCATCTTTAGAGATTACTCTCCTCTGAAATGAGACTACACAAAATCGAAAGTCTAGCTACACAGTGCTTGGGTTATTTGAATATTGGCTGATTTCCTATTCATTGTGTTTACTGTTAAATATATTAAAATGAATACCAAAAAAATTCCACAGAAATCCCCACTGTTTTTTTAAACTGCATATTCACAAAGCCAGTTTATTTTAATTATTAATCAAATACTTGTATTATAATAGCAATAAATGATTTAAGATATAATTAACTCTATTATAAACATTTCTTATGAATAAACATGAGAATGGTATTTATTAGCATATAGAAGCCATTAGAGCTCTGTATACAACTCTGCTATCATCATCCCTGCTAGAACAAACCGTTTTTAAATTGCTCAAAAACCAAATTCACAGTATTGGCCAGTGTTCATGAAAGTCAATGACTAATAACAGTGATTTTCTTTCCTTTACCACTGTCTTTATTGCCATGTAGCACTGTTATCACTGCAGTTTATACTTTTGCTCTGATAAACCAAATTTATGGGGACACTTCCTATTCAGTTACCCCATATCCATTATCCCTAGTAACGAAGAGTATGTCCACTGACTTCAAATTTTCTCAGATTACCATGGTATAACAGACGGCAGAGTTTAGTTCTTCTTATTGATCAGTCACAGAGTTTTGTCACTCATGAAACTTTCAGAGAAACTGGGGGACAGAGTAAAACTTTGTTATTCCAGTAATGAGTTCATCAAAAGTTTCAGGAGGGGAACAAGTTGTTCCTAAGAAAAGCAAAAGTTTTGTAATAAGAAAGACAACTTAAAACTGGGAGAAGCACTGTGACTGCAAAAAAAAAAAAAAAGGTTCAAATATATTGTAGCACAAAATACAGAGAAATGTTGAACTGTCCACACTAAGTTTATGGATACTATGAAAACTGATCTATCTCATTATGTTTAATTTTAAAAGTTTATGGATTGCAGGTTTCCAGATCCTTAAAATAGAACAGTACCATACAGCTTTAAAAGTTGGTAATAAATTACATCCATCCCATTGTTCACTAAGGCAAACAAGACGCACAATAACATGATGAATCAGGTATAAGCACTGGAAGATTACAGTCCCCAGATGTGATACCTCAGAAAAACTATATAATATCCACTTTTCCCCACTGATGGCAGGCAGTTTGCTTACACAGATAAATGGGAATTCAGAAAACTAAGACATGTTCTTTTAGGGACTAATCCAAGGCCTGCTGAAGTCAATGGAAGTTTCTCCAGGGGCAACTCAGGGAAGGAATTCTCACTCAAGAGCTACAATTCTTTCATTGGCCTCCTGTTGTTGATGAAGATGGGGGAAAAGGGGAATAATCATTGCCACCCCTTTACCAGGTACTGATTATTTTCCTTTCTGCTCCCCCCAGTGGCCCAGCGCCACACTCCCTGCCTATGGGGTCAGGGAAGCAGCAGTCCACTGAGCTGCTTTCACATCACACACGCACTAGCCATCTCTGTGAGCCATGCAGGGAAGGGGGAGTAGGGAGATTATATCTCCTTACTCCTCTGTGCATCCATTAAGCAAATGACAATCTTGCCCACACTATTAAATATCTAACTGTTAAATATATCTTGATGGTTTTTTAAAAATAAAACACCTCTCAAATTAAATAGAACTTGAGTTGCTAGCTGCTATTTATCTATGTTTGTGAGGAAGTATTTGGGATATGTAAACTTCTATTAGGATGCGACATTTCTGGAAGCTCAAGCTGAGCAAGAAGGCAGAAGTTGAATTACACAGAAGCACATCACCAAGTCATTTTCAAGAGTATTTAAACTTAGAACACGTAAGGAAATGCAGGAAATCTAAACGTCATCTTTGACATGTTATATCTAGGTAACATGTAATAGTGGATCATTATTACAATTAAATGTAATAAAATCCTCTCAAAGGGCTTTTCCTCCAGTAGCCTACTGGCCCTTGTAATCCTGATAATGGGGGTTCAGATTCTGGTGCCATGTTCATGCTGGCATTGCCTTTGACATCTAATTTCTTACATGCATATATCTTAGTCTCACCTCCCCACTCACATAGATTAGTTGCCTATGACAAGGTATATTCTAAAATTTGATATATATGGCTAATGTAATCAGTCAAAATACAATTTCTAAAATGGGTATGTGGAGTATGAAAAACAAAAGTTGCCCACACCTACATTCCTTATGATGCAATCTTGTTAGATTCACCAATTAATCAAACTTGTGCCTGTTCTGGGTGACTTCCCAGGAAGCCGTGGTGCTGCGGGAAACAATGCTGATGATTCAGCAAGTGACACTCTTCCCACTTGGCCAATATTTTACCCTTGGTGTTAGCACTGAACCCAGCATGGTGTGTTATGGATCATTGTGCAACTGAGGATTGAGACTATTTGTAATAATTAATGTTGATCTTTTAGGGCGCGATCCTACAATCCTTTCCCATGAGTAGTTCCCACGAACAATAGGGAAGAAGATACAAATGGTATATGAATAAGGATTTCTACATGTGGAAGAAATCAGATGTGTAGGGGAAACGGAATTTGATGTTCTCTGGGCAATCTAATTTTGTTTTCATATTTATGGCAGTGGCACCTAAAGCCTTGGAAAGGTACCCTTTTAAACAAAATTGTGTAATCTAATAATACTAATGATATATGAATATGATAAAGAATACCATAGCCAGTTGAAACTACAGGGATCATTTTAGATTTGAAAATTATACTTTGCCTAACTGAAATTTCCTGCTCTACAAAAAGGAACCATTAGAGCATTATCTATTTATTTATTAAGCACTGATAATGTGTAGATGACACTGTACGTAACACTAAAAAAGACAGCCTCTTCTCCAGAGAGTTTATAATCTATGACCCTATCCTTCAAAGCCTCATTCATTTTTACTCACATTAATAATTTAATTAAGACTAGTTCCAGTATTCTGGTCAAATTTCAATTTGGATAATTACATTTTATCTACCTACAAATAACCCTGTAATTTCAACTGGACATGGTTTTCTCTCTGTCCTAGTCTAGAATGTTGTCACTATTAAACAACTCTTATGTTTCTCACCAGAGGTGGCTGCATTTCAGTTGTATGTGGTAGGTGCACTGATCCCAATATATAGTTTTCTAAGCATTTTAGGGGCTGAAGAGATGAAAAATGCTGTTTAATTGTTTTTCTCTTTACACATACTCATAGGGGGCCTAAACTCAAAGGCTTTGGAGGTTATTTTGGATTTAATTGAACCAGAACATTGGGATCGGCTATCTTCATTTCTCGTCATCTGTCTAGCATCAGCTGAGTACTGTCATAAGAACAACTCCTGAGGGGCAGTGCTGGCTTTCAACCTGGTGAAATCATTTATATGCCATTAAAGAGAGAGAGAGCTCACTCTTCCTTCACTTTTCTCCACTATGAAGAAGGAATAGATCAAGACCCATGGTTGAGGTAAGAACTAAAGAATTTGTGGGTGTTACATATAAAAGTACTTGGTGCTATGGTATTGTGCCAATCTAAATCTAAAACAAAACATTCTATCTCCCAGTTGCTGCAACGAATAGAAAATATGAATGTTGAAGAAACTGTAGATATTCCAGTACCATTCAAAGCTGGAAGAGAGTGCTACATGTTCTTCTGGAAAGCTCGGAACCTTCTCTAACCAATAGGAAATAGCCTGAGACCATCAAACTCCTTTCACAGAACCCACTGACGTCACTGGATGGTAACCGTCTTCAGGAATTACTGAATGGAACTGAACAACCAATACTGTAAGATTTGTGGGAGAGGAGGAGTCTGGCGAAATATTTTACCTGTTATAACTGACAACAAAAACAATTCTTGCAATCCATACAAACAGTAACAACATCAGGATTAAAAAAAAAACATACAAATGAACAGGTGCAAGACTGTGCTCTTACCCTGCCATTCTGACAAACTGTAAGAGAAAAACCTCTCTGAAAGCTGTCATAAAAAGGTAAAAAAAACTTAACCTTTAATCTGCACTAGCTAAGTAAATACACTTAATAAGAGAGAGAAATTTTTAACTCTGACTGGATAGTGATTCTGTTTTACCATGTGGTGAATTTTATCTTCTCATATAGATACCAAGTTTAAAAAGAATATTATCCAGTACATTTAGCAATGCAGTACTTTCATCAGTTGTAGTTTGTTCACCAGCATCTAAAAGTAAATGAACAGAATGTTAAGAAAATTATAAAGGCATACAGTTATTGGATAGTACACAATATTTTTCAGTTTTAAAACATGAAAGTTAGTTATCGAAAACAGTACGTTACTTGCCAACCAGTTGAAAGTTTTCACATTTTCTTTATTCCAGTCAATCATTTTGAAAGCTTGCATACTGAACGTTTATTACCATAGACCATCTGATTTAACCACTTACAACATTACACTGTAATCAAAGAGTACAGAAAATCCTACTTTTTTTCATGGGGGTGCATAAGGTGCATGCCCCATGAGTAGCCCTGCAATACAATGTGTCACAGACAGACCCCTCAGAGGAATATTTCCCTTCCTATTTCCCGCTTGCTCTGGGTGTGTGGTTGGTGGGAGTAATTTACTACATTTTACCCCAGGTCCTGCAACAGCTGTACTGGAGCATTATGGTGGCAGAGCCAAGGCTCCACCCACCTGTAAGGTCTAAGGGCACATAGCTTGTGTAAGGTCTATGAGCACATAGTTCCAATCACAAGCCCTTACTATATCAGTGCTTTTAGATTCTTCTAGAACATGTAGTGAAAGTCTATCCTTTAGGTATTTTTTAAGAGGAGGAAGTAAGATAGAGAGAAGGGTGTGGTCACCTACTGCAAATAACTACAGCTCTTACTATGGCTCACAGTTAGGTCAGTGGTAATTTTGTTGAAATAAAAACTGCAGAACATCTAGGATGCTAAAAATGAAAAAATATTCCATAGCCAGAATATATACCATTGTCACTGCAAAGCTATTATAGAGGGTATCATTGGACAATGGGTACCCCACTCTTACCATATCCCCCATTACTTAAAATTCAATAACTGTACTACTGTCATTATTTTTCAATAACTACTGCAGTTAGTTTTAAAAATGGCATGAAATGCAGTTTACACAAATCCCTGAAAATTAGCGCTTTGATACTACTGAAGATAGGGGCATAATCCTTTATTCTTTGTGCACTCAGAACTCCCACTAAAACCAGTGGTAGTTTTGGATGCAGAAGAACACTGGGCTAGGCTTCAGGATGGAAAGAGCTATAGCATGAAATCATGACAAAAGCATATTAATAAGGTCTTTGAGGGGAGTGGCCCAAATACTTCAGAAAGTGCTTCTACCTTCATGAGGACAACCTCCCCTCAGAGCTATGTTTCTCTGGAACTATGAAGCTGTACTCCTTAAACTTGTGAGAGCAACAGAGACTTTCACGGAAACCGAGACAAGCCTTCAGAATTCATTACAAGAGGAGATAAGACATTTTAGAATTAGCGTTGCCATAGCTGCTACTAGAAACAGAGGGGGGGGGGGCAAAAAGTGTGTGAGAGAGATAGTTATAGAAGAGGAAGAATGAGAGAGAAGGAAGACATTAATACCATAGCCCTGATTGCCTCAGGGGAAGTAGGTGACGAAATTAGACCACTTAGGGGGCACTCAGATACTATGGAGATAGGTGCCAACAGAATTAGGTTTGGAAGGATTCCGATTTTATCGGTAAATGTCAATGTATGTTAACTTCACAGTCCACACGCACGAATGAAACAAAATTCCGTCGATAATAACGTAAATGTACAGATAAGCAAAGAAAGAAAAATGCTGCCTGAGAACTTAAGAGTTTGATTTAAGGATATTCATTTTGTATATTTTGAAATGTGATGTTGACAATTTGGATCTTAATGGTTATAAAGTTTTAACATTATGAAGCTTAATGCCAACTATCATTAAATAATTCTTGTCTGACCCCCCCCACATAATTTCCCACAACTGTGAAAATTTAAATTAATAAAAATCTAAAAAAAATACTTAAAATAAACATTGCTATGATCCATTAAAATTACTACCAAAAAAAATCAAATTCTGCCAAGCCTAATTATGATATACATATAGACATACATTTTCAGGGCATATGTTGAAATAATATTCTTTTCAGGGATTTCATATTGATCAGATAATTTTGACTTCCATTAGAAAATCTGAATTATTAACATATTCACCTTACTTGAAAATGCTTTAGTTTGCTTTAACCTGGAATATCTATGTGTAACTTCATCATATCTTAATTAATGCATATTTGACCACTTGCTAATTATTAACATTGTTCTACCATTCTATGGTACAGAGAGATTAATATTTTGATGAAAATATAGGTTCTGAAGTGTTGTCAAAACAAAGTATATTGATCTTTTAAAAACACTGCTGTTAGTATATAAATCACAAAAAATGACTGACATTAATATGTGCCTTTTGTGCAAAAGCACTTTATTATGTACCTTTTTTGATGATAATAGTATTTTATTATACTGTATGGCACCTTAACATACTCTACAGACAATTTTGACAACTGGAGTCTTTCATAAAAAAAGTTGTTGAGCAAAAGAAAATTAACTGTCTTCATTCAGTTTGATTTCAAACCCTGTCTGTCTTTTTACAATTCTTTGTATAAATAAAAAGTTGAAAAGAGCTATTCTAATGTTAATTTGGATCAACCTTACAAACATATGATTTCAGGTTTCTAAAAGAGGCCCACTTGAGGGGGCTTTAAAATTGAACAAAAAGAGCCCTGGGGCTCTACAACTCACATTTAACCTACTTACATGAAAAAAGGAATTGCTTTGGTTAAGAATAAACTTCCACAAGCTCAGGTTCAAACCAAACATGCCAGCGTATTAGTGAGGAAATGAAACAGCAAATAGTAACCCCTTTCATACTCGTAAAAGAATATTGTATTTATCTGAACTCTTTGGCAGAAATTCTCATTTTAATTAAATTGCATTTACTGAAATAACAACATTTTCATAATTAAGAAAAAATAACTCATTCTTTTTTAAGACCTAAAATATATGGAGAAAACATGTAATTGTGAGAATAAATCTGTCTAACTAATTTAGGACATGAGTCACAAAAAAAATGTTGGTTTGTTTTTTTGTGCTGGGACAGCCCATCCAATGCAACCACAGAAGCCCAAAGAAACTAACGTTTGAGGTCTTGGAAAGCATGGAAACCAACATGCGATTTTTAAAATGTGTTTATTAAGTTTTTGGAGCTGTTTCCTCCCCCCCTTTCAGACTGAGGTTCTTTGCTATTACTACCATTTCTTGCTTTCTATATATTTTGTTAAAGTGATAGGATATCATCACAGAGGAAAAATTCATTTGTCTCAGTCTGCTAAACAAAGAAGAGGATCAACAGAGAGCAGCAGAGATGTTTTGGTGGAGGGGCTGTATCACTCATGAATACCTCCTAAATGACAGCAAACTGTCTGTTAAGAAACTGACCTTGTCATCTTGTTTGGCCATGAGGTTTGACACCAGGCAGCAATTTCATAATGAACACAAGGGTAAGGAAGTAGATTTAAAGGAGGTAAAAACTGCTATGAGTGAAAGAATAAAAACCTAACAATCTATGCATGAACTGCCCATGATCATTCACCTTAGGATAAAGCCCATGCCTGAATTCCAAGCCTGAATTCCCCAACATAGAGAGCAATGTATCAGATCAGTTTATGCATGTGTCCTTAATTAGTTTTAATATTTATTCAGAATACTTTTGAAATGAAAAAAAAAATCAGAAAGGATACAGTAACACCTTCTATTGTACTAGCTCAACATCCAACTGCTTTATCATTTCTTCAATCTTATCCTTCACCAGGTCATTTAAATATACGGTTATTTGGAAACAATAGTGCAGCTGCTGCTTGTTTGCACTGTTTCTAGAGTAACTTAGCAATTTAACTACTTAGCTGCTCAAAGCCAGAGGTTAAAACATAACAAAGCATATGGGACTTCAGGTTTTCACAATGTCATGTTCAACCTACATATTAACACAAACTAAAAAAAAACAGAGAGTACTCAAACCCTCTTACACTTAAATGTTTTAAATCTCCATTGGTAAATATTTGCTTTAGTGATTAATTTAATGGGTTTCAGATGTTATGTATTAGTAAAAAACTGTTATTTTCCCTAAAGCAACTGTGGTTCTTTGAGACGTGGTAGTCAGTGTGGATCCCACTGCAAGGTTGAATGTGCTTCATGAACACAAGCTCAGATTTTTTATATACAGGGACACACATGCGCCCTGTGCCTCCTTGTGTTCCTGAGTGAGGGCATAAAGGGTGCAGCAGTCACAACCCTTCTTCAGTTCCCTTGCAATTCAAAGCCCATAATTTTGAGAACTCCAAATAGTGGAGGCAGAGGATAAGCCCTGGGATCAACACTGACAGCATCTCAAAGAACCATCATTACTACAGGTTGAGTGACCATTTTTTCTTCTGTGTGTGTCAGCATGGGTCTCGCTGACGGTGACTAACAAGCAGTACTTTCTATGGGTGGTGGGAATAAGGAGTTTCCGCTGTGTCAGTGACTGAAGTATTGCTGGCTTGAACTTGGCATCTGCTCTGGCAGCCATGTCAAGGGCATCTTGTTCCATGTTGCTGCCTTGCAGAACAGAACATTTCTGAAGAAGGCAATAGATGCAACCTATGCACTGGTGCCTCCACATTGAGAGGGAGAGACTCACTAGTCAGCTGATAACAGGTGGAAATGCATTGCGTGAGCCACCTGGAAATTCTCTGTGATGAACTGGCCTGACCTTTGGATGTAGACAGCCTGAAGGACTTTGTCCTACAAAGGTTAAACAGTAAAGCTCTGATACATCCAGGGAACACACTTTCTGCTCTCCTGGCACAGAAAGAAGGAACTGAGAAAGACTCATTACACAGCTACTCAAAAATGTCTGGTTTTACAGCATGTGGTGTATGCACATCTACAGTGAGATTCACACTGAATTAGGCATTGTATATTACAAATCCTAAAGAAAACCCAAATTATCTATATACACATAAAAATGAAATATAAATGTATAAATCTGGGAATGAGCATACTTCAGATTCTCTGCGCAGCAAGTTGCTTCCCATTTCCATCCACAGAAATTATCTGCTGGTTTGCTTCTTTTACTTATAATAGCCAGCACTAAAATCTAGGAAACAATGCAAAATCCTGTGTTCACTCACTAAATACAGAAATTGTAAAAACATTTTGGTACATATAATGTGATCTTTTTAGTCCTTGGTATGTGCATTTAACTCCCATTAAAATTAACATTAATGAGAGTTTGAGGTGTGCATGGAAGGAAGAATGGACCCCAATGTACTGGAGGTAAAAGAAAAACAGCACAGGAAAAAAAGACTTCAAGATGCCACAACCTAAAGTTACCTTCTTGTGTTAAATGTCTTTGTAACCATGGCTCAGTGTGTGTTATACTTCCCCCTCTGTGCCTGATCCACAGAGGATAAGCCTGTAACAGCTACAAGATACAGAGCCTGGCTCCTTAGCTCAATCCTTAGAGACCCTTGCTTCAGCTCTCGTGATCTGCAATTCACTCCCTGCTGATAGTCAAAATGGAGGCTGTCTCATCTTAACACTTTAGAGGTCTCTCTCTCTACACAGGCTAGTTAGAAGTCTTAAGTTACTTAAGTATAGTTATAGGGCTCAATTGTGCCTTGTGTCTATAGTAAGGGGTGGCATGGAGTCACAATGGGAGGCAGAACATTCCCAGGAACTCTTGGGAGCACAGAGACTGAGTGCCCCATACTATATCCCTTTATGGAGTGCAGCTTGTTTCCTATCAAGTGGCCAATCAGCTCTGCTAAAGAGAGTGAAATGGCATAGCTATGGTCCAGCCTCCTTCCTGACTTCTTTGGGGTGCTGGAGGTCTATGGTAGGAACAGTTCCAGTGATGCTCTGAGAGCAAGGGTCCAGGTTGCGAAAGGATTGCGGGGGTCTATGCACCCTCTCCTGCACAACAGGACACCCTAATAAGGACTGAACAGAATCTGGCCCTCAGCCGATTAATATATCTGACCCTTCAAGATCGAGTGAAAAGAATATTTTTATGGATTTCTTAGGATATTATTTTTTTTCATTTTATATCAAGGGGTGAAAAAAATCAATTTACATTTTGTGATTGATACACGTCCCTTACCTGTTGTTAGTGCCTAGACACTATGCGAATGGCATATTATCAGTGCAGAGGGAATGAGAGACAAGTGCTTAGTTAGGAAATTCAACTCATTAATCTTCTGACATTTTATTATATCTGCACGTTTCTGTTAATAGTGCGTGGAAAGAAGGCACAAAATTGCACACACAAGGATATGCGCAGACCTCAGATTTCTGAAAATCATGCCCTCTCTCTCTCTCTCTGGCGTAAGAGCTGCAACAGTAGCTATTAGCCACCTACACAATTAAGAAACATTTCATCCAGAAGGACCTTGCTTTTCTTCCATCCAGTGACTCACTCCTGAACAAGTAGGGCTGTTCTTGCTTACTTATTTCTGGGAAAAAGCACTGCTGGCTTTTTTGTAGCGATTGTTATTGCAGGAAGACTATTGTGAACAGATGGATCATGCACTATTCACTTCAAGTGAAAACTCTTGCTCAGTCTGGTATCTATTGATAAGTATTTTGACAGATATTTTCACTTTGGGCTCCATCAGCTGCAATGCCCTTACTGACTTCAGCTCTTAAAGTAGGTCACACAGAGAACAGGTTGTTTTTGAGACCTACCAGAATCTACTTTATCAGCTAGTATATGCAGACTCGAAATATTAAAATAGGCCTCTGTTTTTGAGTGATTCTCTTTTTGAATGCCAAAATTTAAACATACATGACACAATCTTCAGAAATGACTTGAATCAAACTGGGGATTGCAGGAGCACAGATGCACTGAAAAATATTTACAATTTGGCCTACCACCTTTGGTAAGCAGTCATGGGTATTTAGATATATAGTTCTAGAGGGCTCCCATATTTTACCAATTAATGCAAAAGAGTCATGTTGAGATTTACAAGGAGGAAAAAAATATAACATCTGTGAAGCCCAAACTAAGTGCACTGTCCAGTACGTAACAAGATAACAAATTTGAAAAAGGCAAACCTTGTTCATAGCAAGCACGCACAATTTAATGAAGATCAGACATAGAGTTGTCCATTATATTTTACTTCTTTAACAGAGAATTAAGTAGAGAGTTAAGGGGGAAAGATAGACAGAAAGATAACTGAGTGCTGGATATGTAATGATTTACTTGGCATTGAGGGAATAAAAGATACAAAATTCATAATTTCTTAAAATATGACCCTTTCCCTACAGATTTGAACTGACTACCTTTACAATATAAGACTCATACTTAATCCATGAGGCTATGCAGCCTAATCTACCCAAGGCCCTAGGTTATCATCTCTGTCCAGCTGGTCATTAATCCCCAGGAAATAATCTGCACCACAATGTTATTGCTTAATTAAATGTAGTGATCCATTTGACACACAGAATAAAGAAAGAAGGAAGGAGCTCTACCAAAAAGATGACTCCTTCAGAACTGGAACTCATTACACTTCATCCACTATATAACACAACACTTTGGTTACAATAAATGTGTGTTTCCAGATAATAGATGTCTTCAGAAATGTCTCATTCTAAATGTAACAAAAGCTTATACAAGTAATATACTAACTAAAAAATGGACATAATGGGTCAAATTGTGCCCTTTCTTACACCAATATTAACATGCATGGAAATTTCAGACAAATCAGGCATTACTTGACAGCTGATTTATTTTCTTATAAAATTTCCTGTAAATGTAGTGCTTGTAAAGATGCCACAATTACAGAACTGGACTATGAAGTCCTCCCACTATCCACAAAGCAGGAACAACACTAGCTTGAAAGTTCAAACTTTCTTGCACAAACCTGGTAGGATTACCTCTAGCTCTGAGAAACAGGTTGGTCCCCATCCTCTTTAGGTTACTGACCTCACTGGTGAAGCTGCCAAGAAGAGGTGGCAATTGTGTTGATGATCATTGTTCTGATATGTACATCTGTCCATTAGGAACTTGACTGAGATCACAAACTCATTTCACCAAAAATAACTGGAGAAGGGCTTCATTACCTCCTGCATCATACACACACCCCAACCCTCAGATATTATGTAACTTCTATCAGAGTCCAGGACTGAACTGCTACAATGCATGTCACATTTATCAGTTGTTCTTTTTCCAATTCAATCATTATTTCATTGCAGTTCTTTCAAGTGCCATGAAGTATAAGTAACATTTTATGATTGTTCAAATGCTTTTTCCAGAAGGACCTTTATATAACAAGCCTATTTTCCAGTACAGTCCTTTCCTAGCATTTGTTGTGAATGTTATTTTCAATTACACTATTATTTGCAATTACACTAGCATTTGTTGTGAATGTTATTTTCAACTACACTCCAATTAATATTGGATAAATACTGCAATTATTTCATTTTTATTAGTATTATTGTTTGTTAAATAGTCATTAGGGCTTTCAAAACCCATATTCATTCTAGTAGAAATTATGTACTATTCTTTGTGAAAAATCCTCCCCTTCAGGCTGAAGTACTCATATTAATGACAGCTGCCACATGAAATTCACATCAGCTGTATGTCAAACATGTGACAGGATCACTGGCATGCAAATTATTTTCCAAAAAAACATTTCTGTCCTACATCTCAGACTCTTCTTTAAAAAGGATAAAATCTATAGTTTAAATAACAAACTGTTACAAACCCCATGTCACAAAAACAAGGCATACAGTAGCTGAAGTGTTTTTATACTCACTGGATGCTTTGTACATGAACTAGATAGAGAGAAAAAAATATCAAACCTATAAAAGGACAAATATTACTCATTAAAAAAGGACTACTGGTTTTTAATCACAGAAAACAATTCCACTGGAAAAGTCTAGAAAACCTGCTGATTTTTAGCTATTTTTTTCTAAATGTATAGTTCTACTAGTCATTATGTTCTTGATTCCCAATATGGAGTTCTGGAGAAGGAGAAAAAGATCAGGCAAACAAGAACACTGAAATGGTAATACCTGAAAGGAAAAGGAAAAAGGAGGTTTGATCACACTGTTCTCCATAGAACTGTATAATGAAAACAGTTTGGGAGCCCAGACTTGTGAATCAGTGGAGCTATGAGAATTTACAACACCTGAGGATCCATCCCCTGCTGTACAACGCCTTCATAGAAACTTCTGTATTGCCAAAATGTGGTAAGGTAGCAATCCATTTTTAAAACAGTTGCAGAATAAACAGTTATGCAAACCTCAAGCTAGACTTCATTCTTCTCTTGATTTTCACTGGTATAAACTTATTTAAATCCATGGAGACACATGTGTGTTAAGCCTGCATAAAGCAAGAGAAGATTCAGGTCCATATACATAAGCTATATCCAGCGTGTTATTATCTTCTCTACCTTCAGCTACCCTTTTATACTGAATGGACTAAGAATGGTTTTAGTGTTGGAATTTTGGTTGATTCACTTTCCTCCTATTTGTAAAGTGGTGCACTACAACAGCCATTGGCCTGGAGCAGCAAGCCGCGATCGGCCGAACTTGCAGATGCGGCAGATAAACAAACCGGCCTGGCCCGCCAGGGGCTTTCCGTAAACAAGCAGCTGAACAAGTCTGGGAACCACTAGGCTAGATCATAGTATTTATGCCATTGCCCCTAGGTAGTGGGTAGTACAGAGCCACAACACCCCAAAAGGAGCACCAGGCAGACTGTGCCTCAGGCAAGCAGACCCTCATGTTGCTGTCCCATGCACATAGTCAGGAGAGGGAGGTGGGTACAATCAGGTTGCTCTCTCCAGTACACCATCTCCTCTCCATAGACCAGTGCAGAGTGGGTCCATGACTCTGTCGCCTCTCCACCTTACCCCATCCCTTCTTTGGCTTCCTGCCCCCTGGAAATTACCATTTCCTGCACTCCTTATGCCATATGACCACAGCTATGATCAGCTAATGGTCATGTTGAGCTAGAGTTACTTCAGTTTAAACTAGAGGGAGCTGCTGGCAGGCTGTTTTTCAGTAAGGGCCCTTCAACTCTTGGATTTGTTTCTTCCAGAGCCTGGATTTATTAACGTCCGAAGCATGCTGCAAAGCCCATCTTTTTCAAAATCATTTGGGAAATCGTTCCTAAGTAATGGGATTGTGGATGTTTGTTTGAACTAGATGGTATGGTGTGGTGATGTCTTATCTTTACTGAACAGTCAATAACTGGATAACTGGTTAATAGAATAACAATTGTGTATTAATGATTTTTTTAATTTAAAATTATTGATGTGTTTTTAAATAATGAAGGTTCCTTAGCACTTGAGATAGAAATCAAAATGTATAAAATGAATGTATTTAAATAGGCATTCCAAACACTATTTCAATAGTTTACAGATAATGGTCCCAAATCCTGCACTGAGATCTACTCACACAGATCCTTTTGCCAGTCTCCAGTCCTACTGAAGACAACTGGATTTCTCATGGGCACAGAAGGCCACGCTAGCAGATCCCAAAGTAGCACTGGGCCCAACAAACTTAATATTTCTTACTGCTAGACCTTTTTGCTTTAAGTATTTTACACTTGTCCCAACGTTCATTAAACCAAAATATTCACTAATACCATGGTACTAATGGCTCTCCAAAGAATATTTTAAAGAATCATCAACTTAAAAAGAAAATCAATTGCATCTGAAATTTTTTAAACCTACTACACAGTTACCAGTAACACCTGAGATTACTGTAACTGAAAGAGATTAGAGAAAAATGTATTATATATATTTTCCATTTTGTTTACTTTGTGTATTTAACAGCACTTTGCATATAGTAAATTTCACTGCGCTCCTCGTACAGTCATTTAATCAGTTTCCCTTGTTTTTTTCTCTGGGTATTTTCACACAGTAGCGAAGGTGAGAAACATATTTTTCAAAATAGGAAAATGTGATTGTAAAAAAATCACAACAGTTGGCAAGAGAGACTATAGGGCAGGTGTACCACCTGAAGCTACTTTTCACTCATTTTTTTCACAATGAGTAGGTTACATGCTGAGAGTGTCTCTGTCATTTCAGGAGCATGATTTGCAGCTTGAAACGTATACAAAAAAATTAAAATGAGAGCAGTTGCTATATTTGTTTGCAGATCCACACCAATACAGCTACTTGCTGAAGTGAACTAGATCTGCATTACCAAAGTACTAAACAGTACAATATATTAAGGATCCAATCAATCCAACTCCCACTAAAATCAATGGCAGTCTTTCCACTGATTTCAGAGGGAGTCAGATCAACCTCAAAGAAACCTTAATGAATGTATCTCCCCACCCCCACTCCTGCTTTCCTCTCAAGAAAAAAAAAACAAAAAAAACACCACTGAACTCTGCTCTTGTCTTTTGGTTCAACATCATGTCTCTCCCCTCCCTTCTCCTCCTGCAATAAATATTCTCTCTCTATCCCTGTTACTGACAATAATGTAAGTGAACTCTGCACCACATACATCTGTCATTATTAATGACCATGGTGGAGAGGCGCAATAGCTCACTCTTTTAAGAACCAAAAGGGCAAAATGCTTCAGAATTTTCCATTCACATTTTCTTTTCTAAAACATACTTGCTTGGTGACTTTCCAAAGTCACGGGCATGACTCAAAGAAGAAAAATCTCTCAACGTTTAACCCTTACATAGATAATTATTTTTTTAAACAAAGGACATTTGCTACTTTAAAACTCTCATTGTCTTGCAGTAACATTATGCTCAGTATTTCATAGATTACAACAGACATAAACCTATGTCTTAGTAAACATGGAAAAGAAATTTTGTTGTAAGAACCATTACATTTCTTTTGCCCAAAGGGTTAAAATAACTGTAATTATTACTAAAACAGAGAATACTTTCTTTGCAGATATTATTTTCACGTATTTAGTTTTCCAGAAAGTACAAAACCATATCTAAAGTAAATAAAAAAATTGTTTCCAGAAAGCATGAGTTTGGAACACTTGTCAATACCATGCACTCACTCAGAATAGTTGTCCCAGGCCCTTGCTTGAAAATTTTTAAACTAAGATCTGGATAAACTGGTGGAGTATTTAATGTTTTAAGCCAGGAAGAACAAGAAGCAAAATGTATACAAATTGCAGCAGTTCAGGTGGTCCAACTAATTTTATACTACAGTGCAATGACTTCCATTTGTGAGTTATCCAGAAGCCCTTGCTCCCAGCAATGTTGCTAGACACCAAAGGTTAGGTGCTTCCAGTCTTCCAGAATACCCCTGTGCACATCATTGTTTATAAAATGTGCTGTGGGAGGACAAACCAAAATGGTTCTGTTAGCACTAGTTTGGATTTGCTAAGGGAACAGCATTGCAGAGGCAAGTTATGATTCAAAGTATCCATGTCCCTACAACAGTTTAACATAACATACACAAAGCCAAAGGTCGCAAACTTCCTTTTTTTTCTACCATGTTTATATTATAAGCATGTTTATATTATAAACTGAAATAAACTTGTAGTGTAAATTATGCTGATCTCAAAAAGACTACATAATAATTATCCAGTAATTAAACCAGATTTCTTTACCTCAAAAGTACTTAAGAACAAAATGCTACTGTTTATGTTGATAATGGCAAATGCCCACAAAGGACCCATAAATGCTAGTCACTTATGAGGCAACGACATTCTATTCTGTTTTTCCAAGTCCCTACTACTTCACAGACACATTATTTTATTTGTAAACAGCTCATAGGTTATAATTTTATGTTCACACTCCACATAAGGTACATACTGTAAATATCTGTCATTTTTCTTTAGCATTTATGTTGATAAAAGTTGTCATGGAGGTTATTTGACTTACTGGAAATAGGCTCTTCCACAACACAAATTTTAAGACTTAAAAATTTTTGGGAGGCCTCCGTTAAAACCACTAATATGTTCTGCTAAGTCTCCCTTGTCTTCACTCAGCCTCCTTACAGTGTTTAGGCAGTTTTATTGACATGAAATTCTGGAAATGTCAGCTTTTGGCAGTGTTGCAATCTACAACTCTTAGTAGTAGTTATCTCAGAAACCATAAGAAAATATTTTATGGGAGCAATTTTGTCTTTCAGCAAAGCTTTAGAAAATGATGTGATAAGCACAAGCCCTGCACAGGGATCAAACAAACAAACAAACAAAAACCATGCAGATTCTCCAGATCATCTGTAAGTAAAACTTTTTAACCAGTTGAATTCTGTGGCGACTGCCCAGTTTGCATGGAAGTCTACATTTCAAAGATTTGTAAATTCTAAAACCACTGTTGTGTTTTGGACAGCAAGGAGAGACAATACCATGGAAAAAGAGTTAAGCAGCTCTCCCAGAATATGTTGCCTCAGATATCTTCACTCACACTAATTCTGATTTAGGAGGTAGGTGCTATATAACTACAGTCACTAGCTTGGATCTGGCCCCAGACTTCCTCTAATCAGCAGGCCTTGTACTTTAGTATGCATTCAGACAGGCCTTCCCAAGGGACTTACCTCTATAATTTATCTCTAAGGAAACTGATCTCCCTGCCTTGTATGAATGAGATACAGAAACTTCTTGCATCTCACCAGCTTGTCAATTTCAAATGTTGTTGCTACTGGATATTGAGTTGTGGTTAAGATTCAGATAGATGGCAACATAGCATAATCTACTTTCATGCTGTGGCACTGCCAGGTTAGTCCAATATCAACATTTATGGCCTTCTATGGCAGAGAAGGAAGATGTGTTTATTTTATTTAGTGTTGTTGTACAATCTGTTTTCTTTTAGGCTTTTTCTGTTGTCTATCTTAATTGGCTTTTCTCCTCAGTGTGCTAAAGGATGTAAGAGTCTTATTTAATTTTCAAGCCACTAAAACTGAAAAAGAACTATCAATAAATATTACAGGAATATAAAATCATTCATTTCACGAAACAATTCTGAAACAAATTAGTGTGAATCACTTTATCCTTAAGACTGCAAAAAACAAACAAACCTGGTACTAAACACTCAATATTATCAGCTAAGCAAATTGGCCCAGGTCAAATGAGCAAATTTAAAAAATGAAATCACTAAATTTTCCCAGCTTGATGGCTTAGTAATAAATAATGTGCTCCTATTCAATCTGTACATTAAGTCTTTTATGTGGCCTTAAGGCACTCTCTTATGGCTGTGCCCATTACAGCGTAGCCATAGAAACTGACACATTTATTTCTTGGATTAGTGTGCCATTGAAAATATTAATATAATGCAGTAAATGGGGATTTAATCTAATCTACTGATGCTAGGATGAAGTTAGTAAAAGGTTGTGTGCTCTTACAGTGGGAAGAAAGATTATATCTGTAGAGTACAGCTTGTCAGTGGTTAGAAACATCAGCTAAACAACCTATGACATTTCACACACTTTCTACATTTAAATAGATTCTATGCAATATGACATATAAGTAAGTATCTCCAGCGAGTCGACCTCACATTCTAAGACTTACTCCCAAACCTAAAGTGTCAAAAATGAAAGCCACTGATGAAGATGTTCAGTAAATGTGTTCAAAAAAGTACAAATGAAACACCACCCTTTCCTGCAAATACATAAAGCTGTACTTCATGGAAATGTCTGTAGCAGTCAAGTCTACAATAATACTGCAACAAACATTTTAGTGGCATTCCGTGAATACTTTTATGTTAAAATTTATGTTAATAAAAGCAAGAATTTACATTTAAAAAAATTAATGTAATCTTAATTGCAAGAAGCAGGCATGATCTGTGGTTTTGTTAATTTGCAGGTCCATACCAGATGTCCATAAATATTAGGGTTCCCATTTCAGTAGATCATATTTGACTCAGGCTTCTCATAATAATTCATAGTACTCAAGTTCTGACTACCCTTTACACCGCAGTATACTGCATAAATTCAGAAGATATATTCTGACAGATGAAGCATTATTGAAAAGCAAAGTACAGCACTTTGTCCTTGAAATGTTAACATGTAATGCCATAAAGTATTCAAATAATAATTTACTCAGTCTTTCAGGGTAATTAATTAAAACGCTCTAGGTGTTAGAGAAAATCACCTTGAGTTTATAAAATTGGAAAGCCTCCCCATTCCCACTCTGCATGCAAGCTGCTCCAATGGACTTATTACATGCTTTCCCAGTTATGTTTTTTTATTTCAGCAGATAATAAATAGCCAGGATCTAATTTTGCCATGTCAAAACCGATTATCTTTCACAAGAAAAGGTATAGTGCTCACCTACCAGATGAAGGTGAAACATAAAACCACTTTTATTTATGTGATGTGTCCAAATTCAACTCAACCTGGCACTAGGTACTGGGAGTATGTAGACTTTAACTGTCACGTGAATTTATGTACACCTGGAAAATGTCAAATATAAACATAAATTTAATCAAAGGAATGGAATCCTTTATTATCAAAGATATAAACACCATTTTTAACAACTAATCTTAATGTGTTTTTCACTGTTTTTCAAAAGAAAGAAAGAAAGAAAGAAATATTGCTGATGAAATTATTTTAAGCATGTCCTGGTTAAATTATTAATGGTGATGTTCCAAAAGGAATTTCTGTTGTATAATAATATCATTGCATACAGACATCATAGTTCCTGTTTCCATTCATTTCAGTGGGATAAAACAGAAGGCTCACAACAACAGATAAACAAGCACCATGTATTATTCTGCAGTTCTTCTCAGTTGGGTAGTCTTTGAACAGCATTTTAATGGCTGCAAAAAAAATTGAACATGATGAATAAGGATGCCATTCTCAATTAACATGGACAAAGGATCATAGCCATATTTGGCAAATGAGGTAGCTGTGGCATAAGAAAAGCAGGAGTATTCACAGACATTGCCACATACATCACTGCCCGCAAATGAAAACAAGTTAATGACATTTTTGTACACTTGCCCAACTACATGACTACACATTAGCCCCAAATTAAATAGCACAATGATTATATCTTGCATTTTCTAAAAATAGTGTTATTAATTTATGCAGCACTAAATATGGATACTCCCAGAATATAAATAAATTATGAGTATTGAACTAAAGTAGCTGGAGTTACAAAATGTTCTGTCTTCATTAAATGTATCTCAAACAGTTTCTCTTTACATAGATCCACTTCAAATCACCATCACGAAGGGGAAATCACACCCGTCACAGGGCATAACCACCATAGACATGGTATTACCAACCCACCCAGTTATCCCCGTCACCCTGTGGCAGCACCAGGCTATCCCTACAGTGTCCAGTTCCCCCTGACATCTCAGCAAACCCAAACCTCCTTCACCACATACCAACACAAGCACCCCAGCCCCAGACAACTTGGCACCAAACTGTCCACCTAATCCAGCAAACCCACATGCCATTCAGCACCCCCTTGCCAGTGCAGTTCCATTGCGCATGGGGAGGGCAAGATCCCTAATCTATGGAAATTCAGCATACAGCAGAGGCTGGGGAACAGTAGTGGATGGATGGGGCCAAGAAATCTCTGACTAAAAGGATTTGACAGTCATTCAGTCAATGGGGACTGCTACCTATGATGGGGTGAACTTCAGTCACCTGCCAGAAAATTAAAAAACAAAACAAAAACATTAGAGCTTGCTGCACCTGTGGGGTGGTTAACACACTGCCTCTCCAGCATACAGGGCTCAGTTAGCTAAGGACCCATTAGGCACCAGAGCCTTATAAGGAGCTGAGCAAGCTCAGTTGGTGGAAGAAGGCCCAGGAGAGAGAAGGTAGGGAGCTTGTTCTTGTTGGCCTGAGGTAGGCAGACTTAGGAAAGCTAGAGAAACAGAACTGATCCCTGCAATGGCCTCTGGAAAGGGGGCAAGATCTGGGGATCAGCGTTTCAGAAGGAGAACAGTTGAACAGATGAGAACCACAGTAGAAAAGCTGAGGAAAACCAGGAGGGGTGGAAGATCACATCTCCAAGAGAGAAAAGGCCTGAGGAGTCAGTGTTCTAATAAGAATAAAAAGGAATATGAGTGGAGCCCAAGAAGGGTGAAGGACTTTTGTTTTGGTTAATTTGGGAGTATTATTCAAGATGAGCTTTACATTGGGACTCTGGATACCCTGGAAGGATTTGGACTTTGTGACTTGGCTGGAGGGTTAGCCACAGATACTGGTGACATTATACATGGACACTAAGGGGTGCTTTAAGGATGAGTGTGCCCCATCACACTATCACCAATAGGAGTTACTGCAATCTAGAAGATGCAGTAATGCCAACTGCCAATTCTGGGTGTCTTTCCACCGTAGAAAATTCCTTCCTCGCTTCCCTTCCCGACCCCACATAGAGGACCTCTGCAGCTTGGTGTAAGGTACAGAATTTGGCCTAAATACCATAAACCAAACACAGAGCAGATTGGAAAGGGACATTTAGTGGCAATGCTTCCATGTCATCTTTTACTGGGGTTTTATGACACAAAAGTATAGCTTTTTTAAACCCCTTGAAAGCAATCAGTATAGCTTTTCTTTTACAAATCTAAGTTTCTCATTTAAACACTAGTACTAAAGTAGCTTTCTGAAGGCTTTCAAAGCTATGAAATTGACATCCCATTTTGCTGACTCAGAATTCTGTTTCTATCACAGTTAATCGACAAACTCTGACGGATAACACTATTAAACTTATACCTTTTTACTTACATGTAGATATATTTTTTAAAAACCTTCTTTGTCCTACTGGCAATTATTTGTCCCAATTCAAACAAGTTTTAAATAGGACACGTTTTATTTGTATAACAAACTGTTTTCGTTGTTATCTGATATCTATTCCATATAAGTCTTGCATTTACATAGTATATGAATTTCCACTTGGCTAGGATCAGTTTTTCAGATACTGGACTAGTCAGTTTCATCTAAACAGTTAATAATTTAAATTTATGGCTCCTTCATTGATTTAAAAAAGATATTACATTATGTTCCATCTATGTATCTGAATATACTGAAATATTACACCAATGAAAGATTATTCACAGTTCAGTTGTGGCTTATATAGACTGTCTACGAATTTGACTTCTAGGTCAATTGTTCATACACTTCAATTGTATTAATATGTGTAACATACAAGCAAGCATATCGCACACAAAATATAACTACTCAAATGTGTGTATGTGTAACTTGATTGCAGTCCACCAGTTGTTTTAAAAATGCATCCTATCTTTCTGCAATGAAGGGCTAAAGGGAAATATATTCCCCCCACTCCTTTATGAGGATATTAATAACTATACAAATCTCTCTCTATAGGAAAGTGATCTATTTTGAGCATCATCTGAGCTCAGTCAGGAATTTAAACCCAAGATATATGCAAGTGTACAACAATTACACTATACCCTAAGTATGAAAAAAATAGATTTAAAAACATAAAAGTATAAATGTGTGCAAGCAAAATCCATGACTAAAATCCATCATTAACATACAATACACTGACAAGTAAAAGGGGCACAGAGTTGTTCAAATCCATAAAATAAATGCAAATATAGACATTCATAGCTGAGAAACCAACACATTTCTCAGAGCCATTCCAGCCTCTAGATAGATAAGTATTTCCCTGCTAGACAGACAGACAGACCTCTCTCCCTCACACTCTCAGACTCTTTCTGCATTT